>NC_084745.1:24812044-24829544 GCF_033978785.1 Entelurus aequoreus
TTGTTTTTGTTTGGAGGATGCTCGCTGCGTGCCCCTCATACAGCACTGAAACAACGCCAGAGCTCAGTGGGTTGTGTTTTTGGCCGTGAGCGAGTAACACATCCATTGTGCTGTGAAGCCAAGCATGCAGAGAGAGCGGGAGAGAAGCTCCTGCTGTGGAGGTTCAAAAGTACTTTTTACATTGCATTTATTGTTCTTTGAATTTTAAATATGGCAGTCTTGGGCCATTTTCATCATTTTAAATGTTTCCAAATCGTATTAATAAACCCTTTAACATTGAAGCTGTCACCTGTAGATTTGCAATGCGGCTTTCAAAGTACTGTAAGTTTTCAAATTATAGAAAAAAATTCCAATGACTCATGAAGATTTAGTAAAGATGTTCCGATCATGGGATCGAATTGGGAGCTAATATTTGCCTTTTTTAACTGATCGTTAATATCTGGTTATTTCTGTTTTAACATGTTTCATCTACACGTCTGTTAAAATGTAAGCACTTAGTCTTCTGTTGTTTGGATACTTTACATTAGTTTTGGGTGATACCACAAATTTGGGTATCGATTCAATACCAAGTAGTTACAAGGTCATACATTGGTCATATTTTAAGTCCTCTTGTGTCCAGGGACGTTTTTTCTGAGTTTGTAAACATAGTTAAAAACATTTTATGTAATCATTGTAGTATTGACTAGATACAGCTCTTGTATTTGATATAGTTAAAATCAATATTTGTGTAGACTAGTGTTGTTACCAATATTTTGGTAAATTATTTTGATACTTTTCGCTACTCTTCTATATGATTGATTGATTGATTGATTGAAACTTTTATTAGTAGATTGCACAGTGAAGTACATATTCCGTACAATTGACCACTAAATGGTAACACCCGAATAAGTTTTTCAACTTGATTAAGTCGGGGTCCACTTAAATTGATTCATGAAGGGGACCACAAAAAATTGCATTATTGGCTTTATTTTAAACAAAAAATCTTAGGGTACATTAAACATATGTTTCTTATTGCAAGTTTGTCCTTAAATAAAATAGTGAACATACAAGACAACTTGTCTTTTATTAGTAAGTAAGCAAACAAAGGCTCCTAATTTAGCTGCTGACGTATGCAGTAACATATTGTGTCATTTCTCATTCTATTATTTTGTCAAAATTATTAAGGACAAGTGGTAGAAAATGAATTATTAATCTACTTCTTCATTTACTGTTAATATCTGCTTACTTTCTCTTTTAACATGTTCTATGTACACTTCTGTTAAAATGTATTAATCCCTGATTATTCTGTTGTTTGATACTTCACATTAGTTTTGGATGATACCACAAATTTGGGTATCAATCCGATAGCAAGTCGTTACATGATCATACATTGGTCATATTCAAAGTCCTCATGTGTCCAGGAACATATTTCCTGAGTTTATAAACATAATATACAATTAAAAAAAACAAAAGAAGATGTTGTGATGCCAAAAAATATTGACGTAATCATAGTAGTATCGACTTGATACGCTCCTGTACTTGGTATCATTACAGTGGATGTTAGGTGTAGATCCATCAATGGCGTTTGTTTACATTTTGATGCCGTTGAGCTACGGTGTGTAGTGAACAGTGTTTGGTTAGCTATTCCTTGTTTTGCAGGGATCATATTTGTAAGAAACTTACTCTATTGGTCGCCATGGAGGCGAGGATTAATGATTTAGAAGTAGCTAAAACACTATGGAGAAATGTTGGCCGCTAAGTTTTAGAGCAGCGCTTCGGTGTTTATAACTTCACTTTAAAGTCAATATACTGTATGTCCATCCTCCATCTTCTGTTCTAACACTGTTTCTCCTTGCTGTTAGTGCGCGTGTTGAAGAACATGCACCGGGAGTGGGAAGAAGATAATTTATTTAAAGGCCTACTGAAACCCACTACTACCGACCACGCAGTCTGATAGTTTATATATCAATGATGAAATCTTAACATTGCAACACATGCCAATACGGCCGGGTTAACTTATAAAGTGCAATTTTAAATTTTCCGCTAAACTTCCGGTTGAAAACGTCTATGTATGATGACGTATGCGCGTGACGTCAATCGTTGAACCGGAAGTATTGGTACACCATTGAATCCAATACAAAAAGCTCTGTTTTCATCTCAAAATTCCACAGTATTCTGGACATCTGTGTTGGTGAATCTTTTGTAGTTTGTTTAATGAACAATGGAGACTGCAAAGAAGAAAGTTGTAGGTGGGATCGGTGTATTAGCGGCGGACTACAGCAACACAACCAGGAGGACTTTGAGATGGATAGCAGACGCGCTAGCCGCCGACCTCACCTTGACTTCCTCCGTCTCCGAGCCGCCGACCGCATCTATGATCGTCGCTCCGTCGATCGCTGGAACGCAGGTGAGCACGGGTGTTGATGAGCAGATGAGGGCTGGCGTAGGTGGATAGCTAATGTTTTTAGCATAGCTCTGTGAGGTCCCGTTGCTAAGTTAGCTTCAATGGCGTCGTTAGCAACAGCATTGTTAAGCTTCGCCAGCCTGGAAAGCATTAACCGTGTATTTACATGTCCATGGTTTAATAGTATTGTTGATTTTCTGTCTATCCTTCCAGTCAGGGGTTTATTTCTTTTGTTTCTATCTGTATTTAAGCCCGATGTGCTATCACGTTAGCTCCGTAGCTAAAGAGCTTCGCCGATGTATTGTCATGGAGATAAAAGTCACTGTGAAAGTCCATTTCGCGTTCTCGACTCTCATTTTCAAGAGGATATAGTATCCGAGGTGGTTTAAAATACAAATCCGTGATCCACAATAGAAAAAGGAGAAAGGGTGGAATCCAATGAACCCTTGTACCTAAGTTTCGGTCAGAGCAAAAAAAGATACGTCCTGCACTACACGCTAGTCCTTCACTCTCACGTTCCTCATCCACGAATCTTTCATCCTCGCTCAAATTAATGGGGTAATCGTCGCTTTCTCAGTCCGAATCACTCTCGTTGCATTGTAAAAAATGGGGAAATGTGAGGAGCCTTTCAACCTGTGACGTCACGCTACTTCCGTACAGGCAAGGCTTTTTTTATCAGCGACCAAAAGTTGCGAACTGTATCATGGATGTTCTCTACTAAATCCTTTCAGCAAAAATAATGGTAATATCACGAAATGATCAAGTATGACACATAGAATGGATCTGCTATCCCCGTTTGAATAAAACAAATTCATTTCAGTAGGCCTTTAATCCCACCCCCAGTTCTTCATTCAGTGATTATTCACATGAGTTTCACTCTTACTTTGTTCAAGGATTATAATACAGATGTTGTATCATAGTGGCATTACCACAGGTAACAATAATTATTACCCTGTAACAATAATTTGTATCAGCAATGTAGGAATAATGAATATACCAACAATGGTAATAGACAACATAGCAATAATGGTAATAGACAACTTAGCAATAATGGTAAGGAAACATTTAACACATGTTAACACTTTGAGACAGAGTACAGCAGCAGGTCAAATTAAAGACCCTCATCTCTATATTTGAACCAGACCCCATGTTTGTATCATAGTTTAAATCGATTAATAGTTTGGCATTGTTTGTGTTGTAAGTCCAGTTTGTTCCATAGTTTTACTCCGCATACAGACACACAAAAACGTTTATGAGTGGTTTGAGTTCTCGGCAATAACAAATATCCAAAGCCTCTCAAGTTATGAGCCTGCACTCGTCTTAAAAAAAAACGTTGTAGATTAGGCGGCAATAATTTGTTAAATGCTTTATATAAGATTATTAATGTATTATACTTAACAAGGTCATCAAATTTGAGCAACTTTGATTGCATAAACAGATTATGAGTATGTTCTAAACCAACGTTGTGAATGGTCCGCACTCTTTTCTGTAATATGATCAGAGGATGAATTGTGTTGTGGTAAGTATTCCCCCAGTATGTAAGGTGTGGGAGTACCAAGGTGCAGTATAAAATACGGAGTGGATTTTCATTGAGGTATAGTTTTGCTTTGTTTATAATTGAGAGGCTTTTGGAGATTTTTGTTTTGATGTGTCTGACATGAGGTTTCCATGATAGTTTACTATCAATTATTACTCCCAAAAATGTATTCTCATTTACGATTTCAATTTGGGTACCATCAATACTTATTTTCTGTTCAGATGTTATGTTGCGATTTCCTAACATCACTATCTTAGTTTTTTTTATATTCAAAGATAATTTATTTGTGTCCATTCATTTTTTTACTATGTTTAGTTCTGTGTTTACTGTATTTATGACAGACAGACAGACAGACAGACAGCAGATTTATTTTGTCCATTCTTAACATGTACAAGACACATAAGAACTGAAATTACATTTTCGGCACAATCCCGCTAAGAGCAGACATACGTTACAGGGGGACAAGACGGGACCGCCAACGGATCAGCCACTTACAGCGCTCCTTAAAAAGGTGGGAAAAAGGTGACATTGGGAAAGGGGGAAGAGTAAAAAAAATATCAGTCTAAGGCTGGACCCTCAGGAGTGGTCCAGACTGAGTCCGAGGAAAAAACCTCACATAGCATGGCACACATAAACATGGTACATGTAATCACAACAACTCGCAACAGAGGAGGGGGGAGTTGGGACCCTGGTAGCCGGCTGCCGCTATTAAAGCGTTACTCAGCCCCTACAACCCCGGAGGAATTAAGCAGTGGTGAGCTCATTATAGTCATCACTACTGTAGAATATATTTGTGTTGTCTGCAAATAGTATACATTTCAGTACTTTGGCTGTATTAAACATATCATTAATATATACTGTACATTAAACAGTTTTGGCCCCAACACAGACCCTTGGGGGACACCACAAGCAATGCCAAGAGTATCAGATAAAAATTGACCCTCCCTGTTAAATAACTTTTTAACCAGTCACCAGCCAGCCCCCTAATTCCATATCTTCCCATTTTATCTAGTAGAATTTAATGATTAATGGTATCAAAGGCTTTCTTTAGATCAATAAAAATACCAACTGCATATATTTTATGCTCCAGTGCATTAGTAATTTCCTCAATAGCTTCGGTTATCGCCATTGAGGTTGTTCGTTTGGACCTAAAGCCACACTGAACGTCATTGATTACATGATGCTTCTCAAGAAAAGATTCAAGTCGAGAGTTAAATAGTTTCTCTAAGAATTTTGAGAGACGAGGTAAAAGAGAGATTGGTCTGTAATTGGTGAAAGCATGTTTGCTGTCACTTTTGAAGAGCGGAGTTACCTTAGCGATTTTCATTTGACTTGGAAAGCAGCCAGTCTGGAATGATAGGTTACATATATAAGTTAAAGGTTTTACAATATTCAGTATAACTTTTTGAACCAATATCATGTTGATATCATGGCAGACAGTGGAGCACTTACTTTTACACTTCCGCACAATGTTTGTCACTTCCTGCTCATTTGTAGCTGAGAGGAAGAATGACGAAGAATTCTGTTCAATAGTTGATTTTGTAACTCCATTGTCTGGGATATCAACAGCCAATTTAAGACCAAAATTTACAAAAAAACTTTTGAACTTATTCACTACATTACTCATATTATAATCTTCACCATTTTCATCAATAAAGTAATCAGGATATGTCAACTTTGAATATCCTTGTTTGATTAGACTATTCAAAACATCCCAAGTTCCTTTTATATTGTTTTTATTTTCATATAGTTTTTTTTATAATATAACCGTTTGCTTGTTCTTATAATATCAGTTAATTTGTTTTTGTACTTCTTGCATCGTTGTTCGACTTCTTGTGTTTTTATTTTGATGAAAAGCTTGGAGAGATTTTTTTTTCTTTTTACAGGCATTAATTATCCCTTTTGTGATCCAAGGGCTATTTTTTTTTCCTTTTATAGAATATTATTTCAAGGGGCAATGTTTATTATGCAGGGAAGTAAAGATGTCTAAAAAATTACAATAAGCACTGTCCACATTTGGTTCTCTGTATACTAAAGTCCAATCCTGAACTGCTAAACTATTGTTTAGGCCACAGATTGTTTCCTCAGTTGATATTCATTTAGAGATTTTTGCCATAGTGTCTTTGGTTTTCTTGAGATGACAGTCATATAAAGTAAAACAGATAAATGGTCAGTGATATCACATATAAATAGGCCACTGGTGACTTGATTTCCCATAATGTTAGTAAAAATGTTGTTGATGATTGTCGCACTACGTGTTGTTATTCTGCTTGGTTTGATTATGGTTGGATATAGAGACAAGCTGTACATTGTGTCAATGAAGTCATCAACATGTTTTTGCTTGGTTAAGTTTAACAAATCAATGTTAAAATCACCACAGATAAATATGGTTTTATGGTTCACAGAGGAAAATAGTTTACCCATCCACTCATTGAAAGTTTCTATGCTTGAACCAGGTGCCCGCTATACACAGCTCATGAAGATATTTGTCTTTTTGTCATTTAGGATTTCCATTGTTAAACATTCAAATAATCCATTGACTGCTATGGTCATGTTTGTTAAAACTTTAAATGTAACAGATTTATGAATGTACAATGCAACCCCTCCTCCTATTTTATTTATTCTGTTTATGTATCTTAATTCATAGTCATTCAGACTAAAATCAATACCTTTATCTTTGTTGAACCAGGTTTCAGTAATTGCAATAATGGTAAATGGATAACTAAATTATTTCAAGTATTCCTTCATAGCCTCAAGGTTAGTGTACATGCTTTTACTATTGAAATGTATTATTGACAGACTATCTTCTGATTTTACACTGCTTTCATATTGTTCACAGGTAAAATAATTTGTTTTTTTACAATCGCATCATCATCATCAGCCATTGTCAGTCCACTGCTGGACGAAAGCCTCAGCATGTTTCTGCCATAGTGAACGATCTCTAGCTGCTCCCTGCCACTGCACTGTTCCCCAATATTTGTCTATCTCATCTCGCCATCTCACTCTTGGTCTTCCTCTATTTCTGCTCCCATCCATGGGATCGCAGAGAAAAAATTATTATCAGGGTCTATCTCCATATCAGTCTCTGTTGTGGCATGCTCTTGATACTCACACATGTCCAGTTCTTTTTGTTGATGTTGTACGATCTTCTGTAACATGTCCATATCAATACTTGGTGTGGTCTGTGTTCTTGGTGTGGGTAGCATTGAGATGATGTAGAAGTCACAAAGCTACATTGATACCAAGTACTGCATCAATGTCAATACTTATCAAGATCTTCTATGTTCCTCACCACCAAGACTTTTGCTTCCTCCAATTTTGCCTAAGAAAAAGTGGAGGAAGTAGCTAGGGTCAATCAAAGTTCAAAGCAGAACGTCATTGCGTCAATAGTCGACCTGTGATCAGAGCTTATTTTCTACTAGTCAAACAAGAATTCCAAAGATTTTTATCAAGACTGGACAAAAGCTGAAGTTTAATTTTCATTTGTGTATCAAACTTTTAAGTTTGATTTTCCAATGTTCAAAATGTTTTATTTTTAGCAACATCTGATGGCAGATGTAGCTTAGGTCAAAAGTCGAGCCATTTCATTATAATGTCAGTGGTCAACATGTTACTATTTTTTTTCTTTTTGACCGTCAAACACGAACCCTGTTAATGCAGTGTGATGTAAATACAGTAGGTAAATACTTATCGCGATGTATAGAATGCAACACATCTAATTGCCAGACTTTTCGGGGCCTCTTTTCAACTAAAGGAGCAAAAACCCTATTCCTTTTAATATTTAAAGGCCTACTGAAATGAAATGTTCTCATTTAAACGGGGATAGCAGGTCCATTCTATGTGTCATACTTGATCATTTCGCAATATTGCCATATTTTTGCTGAAAGGATTTAGTAGAGAACATCGACGATAAAGTTCGCAACTTTTGGTCACTGATCAAAAAGCCTTGCCTGTACCGGAAGTAGCGTGATGTCACAGGTTGAAGAGCTCTTCACATCTGCACATTGTTTTCACCAGCAGCGAGAGCGATTCGGACCGAGAAAGCGACAATTACCACATTAATTTGAGCGAGGATGAAAGATTTGTGGATGAGGAAAGTGAGAGTGAAGGATTAGAGTACAGTGCAGGATGCCAGGGTGTATCTTTTTTAGCTCTGACCGTAACTTAGGTACAAGGGCTCATTGGATTCCACACTTTCTCCTTTTTCTATTGTGGATCACGGATTTGTATTTTAAACCACCTCGGATACTATATCCTCTTGAAAATGAGAGTCGAGAACGCGAAATGGACATTCACAGTGACTTTTATCTCCACGATAATACATCAGTGAAGCACTTTAGCTTCGGAGCTAACGTGATAGCATCGTGCTTAACTGCGGATAGAAACAGAAGAAACATGCCCCTGACTGGAAGGATAGACAGAAGATCAACAATACTACTGTTACTTCTACTATCAGGAGACACCGAACCAAACCCTGGACTTGTAACCACACGGTTAATGCTGTCCAGCCTGGCGAAGCCTAGCAATGCTGTTGCTAACGACGCCATTGAAGCTAACTTAGCTACGGGACCTCGACAGAGGTATGCTAAAAACATTAGCTCTCCACCTACGCCAGCCCTCATCTGCTCATCACGACCCGTGCTCACCTGCGTTCCAGCGATCGACGGCGCGACGAAGGACTTCACCCGATCATCGGTGCGGTCGGCGGCTAGCGTCGGATAGCGCGTCTGCTATCCAACTCAAAGTCCTCCTGGTTGTGTTGCTGCAGCCAGCCGCTAATACACCGATCCCACCTACAGCTTTCTTCTTTGCTGTCTCCATAATTCATTAAACAAATTGCAAAAGATTCACCAACACAGATGTCCAGAATACTGTGGAATTTTCCGATGAAAACAGACGCTGTTTGTATTGGGACACAATGGTGTCCCAATACTTCCGTTCAATCTGTGACGTCACGCGCAAACGTCATCATACCGAGACGTTTTCAGCCGGATATTTAAAATTGCACTTTATAAGTTAACCCGGTCGTATTGGCATGTGTTGCAATGTTAAGATTTCATCATTGATATATAAACTATCAGACTGCGTGGTCGGTAGTAGTGGGTTTCAGTAGGCCTTTAAATTCTCATTAGTATAATCAGTGACAACAATTTTAATTGATAGCTGATTAGATATTATTTAATAGCATATGTCAACAACAACCCAATTGACTTTGAACAATATCTGACAAAGGATAGACACAGCTGAAGTTAAAGCTTAAATCAGGGACTTACATACCTATCATATCTGACTTGTGCTGTGTTTCCGATACAAATACATGCATAGCTGCACTACTTTGATATTCATATGTGTACTTTTGAGCCTTTGTTGACTATTTTCCAGTGAGTGTTTGTAAGCTACAGTAAGGTCGCTCACACTCGCCTCTGACATCTTTATAAAAAAGACCTCTTTTGAATATCTGAGTATGGAGAAGACATAAGAGGTGTGTTAACATGTTGCTGCAAAACACACACAGTGTATACAACTGTTGTGTATGGGGCATGCTGGTGGTCCATTGGGTGAGGGACACACAGGGGATTAAAGTATGGACGTGGTAATAAAGGTGTCAGGCTTGTCCCTGACAGTTTGGTTATGCTTTAGTTTTTCCTCTGTGTTCGTCTTTATTTCCTGTCAGCGCTTTTATTTTGGTTGTTTCCTGCTTGTCTCCCTGAGCGCTGTGTTTCCTCAGCTGCGGCTGATTGGCACCTGGCCACACCTGGTGTCAATCAGCCAGGTGCTATTTAAATCTGCCTTGCCAGCCAGTCTGTGCTGGAGTATTGTCGCTGATACTTGTCGATGTCTTTCTTTGTGGTAAGCTGTTCCTGTTTGCTAGTTCCTTCTAGTGATGGGTTGATGAGGCGTCATGAAGCGTTTCGACACATTGCAAAACTTTATCGATACTGTGTCGATACTGTGTCACTAAATACTGACATCTGCTGGACATTAAAAATCCCTACAGTATTGATGGGTTGATGAGGCGTCATGAAGCGTTTCGACACATTGCAAAACTGTATTGATACTGTGTCGATACTGTGTCACTAAATAATATCTGCTGGACATTAAAAATCCCTACAGGCAACCTATGGACCGACTCAACTGACACTGATTTTATGACCTAGTATATACAATAATATAAAACAAGTCATTGTATTTAATTTAGGATTATTTCATATCTTCATTTAATTAAAAATATATTTTTATCTTTTTTAGATACAGTCAATAAATAATGTGAACATGTATCATAACATGGAAATTTAAGAGAACGTGTTGTGAATGAGGATGCTTGTGGACTGGGAATTTTAAAAAAAATTTTTTACACATTTTTATTTTTAAAAAACCCAGTTTTTTCAACGTATTAAATTTTAGACGATTTCTCTTCTTAGTTATTATTTCTCCGGCTGTAGAAAAGACCCGCTCACAGGGCACAGAGGAGGCGTCAGTGCGACAGGGTTCGCGTATCGGTCACGTGACCGAAACAGCTCATGATCGGTCACGTGACTTTCTAAAAGCGGTACGCGCACCCGACACAGGGTTTTGCTCTATGAGCTCGACGCATGCGCCGATGCATCGGTGTTGCCGGACCCTTCACTACTATTTACAGTTTGCTTTCTCCTAGCTCCTTGTTTCGTGTTATCCTGTTAGCCATTAGCTGTTTCTAGTTTTTCTGTTTGCTGGTTCCTGTTTTCAGTTTGGCTATTCCTAGTTCCTGGTTTGTGCTTTTTTATTTTATTTTATGGACATTAAATCATGTTTTCCTGCACCAAGCCTGCCTTCTCTGCACCTTGGGGTTCGTCACCTACAACATGTGACAAAAGGTGCACAAAGGAAAAATATTGTCACTCAATGTTCACTACAGTCGGACGCATTTTGGTTATGAACATGTTGTGTAAAAAAAAAAGAAAGAAAAAAAGGTTCAAGGCATGGGCGAGCTCTGTTCTCTGGAAGCTAATTACCTGCACCAAGAACATTGAATCAAAAAAGTCCTACTCGTCTATCGTAACAAGGTCGGTCTCAAAATGGTACGATGGTACAAATTAGCATTGTTTGGCCTTGTTTTTTCATTTTTCATATTTTCCTATATAAATGTCTGCCATTTAAAATGTGCTAAACATCCTTAGCTGACACTAGACTCATGTTGCTTCAGTATGGTGCAGACTGGCAGTGAATCGTGATACACTCGAACTTCCTTGCCGATTTGGCTACGCGGTCGGTGATGTTTTTGAAGATTTTTCTTTAATTCAATGACTATCTGCCACTTCTTATTCTCAGCGTCTTTCTTCACACTCGCTTTTCTTGTTCCTATCTCCAGCCATAAGCTCATGCTAACGCCGACTGGTGGTGGTGATGCTTGTAACTTAAATGTGTGCCTGAAACTTATAGCATAACAATTAGTCATGATTGCTCTTATTTCAAGACAAAGTGTCACCCCCTCATGAATGTTTCGCTGACCAGGATGCTGATGCACAACCTGGGAATGGTTGTCACAATGTCATTTTATGGGAAATTTGAAAGTTGAATTAATACATTAAGTTGACAAATACATAACTTAATGTATGCATCTTAACAAAAATGAGCAAGGAACATAAACAGTTAATATGTCTTTACGAAAACCTACATATGTGATGTATACAGTCGTGGTCAAAAGTTTACATACACTTGTAAAGAACATAATGTCATGGCTGTCTTGAGTTTCCAATCATTTCTACAACTCTTATTTTTTTGTGATAGAGTGATTGGAGCACATACTTGTTGGTCACAAAAAGCATTCATCAAGTTTGGTTCTTTTATGAATTTATTATGGGTCTACTGAAAATCTGCTGGGTCAAAATATATACAGAAATGTTAAAATTGGGTTTCATGTCCCTTGGCAAGTTTCACTGCAATAAGGCGCTTTTGGTAGCCATCCACAAGCTTCTGGCAAGCTTCTGGCAAGCTTCTGGTTGCATTTTTGACACTCCTCTTGACAAAATTGGTGCAGTTCAGCTAATTTTGTTGGTTTTCTGACATGGACTTGTTTCTTCAACATTGTCCACACGTTTATCACATGGACAAAGATAAGACCTTCTGGAGTAAAGTTCTGTGGTCAGATGAAACAAAAATTGAGCTGTTTGGCCACAATACCCAGCAATATGTTTAGAGGAGAAAAGGTGAGGCCTTTAATCCCAGGAACACCAACCCTACCTTCAAGCATGGTGGTGGTAGTATGATGCTCTGGGCTTGTTTTGCTGCCATTGGAACTGGTGCTTTAAATGTCACAATGAAAAAGGAGGATTACCTCCAAATTTTTCAGGACAACCTAAAATCATCGACCCGGAGGTTGGGTCTTGGGCGCAGTTGGGTGTTCCAACAGGACAATGGCCCCAAACACACGTAAAAAGTGGTAAAGGAATGGCTAAATCAGGGTAGAATTAAGGTTTTAGAATGGCCTTCCCAAAGTCCTGACTTAAACGTGTGACAATGCTGAAGAAACAAGTCCATGTCAGAAAACCAACTAATTTAGCTGAACTGCACCAATTTTGTCAAGAGGAGTGGTCAAAAATTCAACCAGAAGCTTGCCAGAAGCTTGTGGATGGCTACCAAAAGCGCCTTATTGCAGTGAATCTTGCCAAGGGACATGTAAACAAATGTTAACATTGCTGTATGTATACTTTTGACCCAGCAGATTTGGTCACATTTTCAGTAGACCCATAATAAATTAATAAAAGAACCAAACTTCATAAATGTTTTTTGTGACCAACAAGTATGTGCTCCAATCACTCTATCACAAAAAAATAGGAGTTGTAGAAATGATTGGAAACTCAAGACAGCCATGACATTATGTTCTTTACAAGTGTATGTAAACTTCTGATCGCGACTTTATATGTAATATTTGATTATATGTCGCAACCAACTCCAAATGGAATTGTGCGCTAGCATCTAGGCTCGCAACCGCACTAAAATAGTTAGCTACCTAAACATCAAGGATCCCTTTATTTAGAGCAGGGGTTCTCAAACTTTTTTCACCAAGTTTTACCTCAGAAAACACTTGGCTCTCCAAGTACCACCATAATGACCAACATTAAGATACAGTAGCGTAGTAGGTGTAAGCATTTATTAAAAATAAGGTAGAGGTTTTATTTAACAAGTATATTTAGTATTTTTAGACAATACGTTTGAACAGTAACACTGTGTTTGAATATAGGAAAATAAAACACTGTACTTTTAATTAAGTGATTCTTAGATCAGGGGTGTCAAACTCATTTTAGCTCAAGGGCCGCATGGAGGAAAATCTGTGCACACGCGGGCTATTAAAATCATGGTATTAAAACTAAAAAATAAAGACAACTTCAGATTGTTTTCTTTGTCTTACTTTGGCCAAAAATAGAACAAACACATTCTGAAAATATTACAATAAAAATATAGAAAAAAATTGCCGGCAGCGGCAAAGTTTAGATCCATGAAGGAAAGAAGAAAGTGAATGAATGTTTATAACTGAATCCATTTACGTATGCATAAAAATGTGTTTTATTTTGGTATAATTTTTTTTTAATGAATTAAGTAACATTTATTACAACCTTTTTCCAAAACACAATAGAAAGTGAGATATAACAGGATAATGCATACATTTATCATTTGTTTTCAATACTGTTACAAAAAAGTGGGACCCCAAAAATTTACTGCAGGACCCCATTTTTATGACTTGATGGGGTCCCTGGGACCCCATTTTGAAAAATCCTAGCGCCAACACTGATGGAGTATTGGTGCGTGCAAAACAGCAGCAGGCGGCTGTGGCTGCGGGCCGGTTCTAATACTAATCAAATATCACCCTGGGGGCCATAGATATTTTTACTTTGACTTTCACACGTACCACGAGGCTTACATGAACCACAGTTTGAGAGTATCTGATTTAGACTAAAGATTGTTTTGTGATAAACCTGTTGTGTAAAAGCCTGAAAGACAAATACTAAGCTGTTAAATATTTACAATTTCACATGAAAAACACAGTCACTCCAGTAAAAACTATGTAGGTGAGCTCTGATCCCAATTCTGTAAATGTCCATAGTGACAACCACCCGCAAGACAAATAACCTTGTTCTCTACTACAGTGGACAAATAAGTACAGTATATCATCTCAGGTTGTTTTTGAGATTGTATCTCGTTGCAACAATATGAACAGTACCCCATTTGTATGGTAACTGAGGCAGAATACAACTCACTGTGACTTGCACACACATGTCTACCAACTGCAAAACTTTGCTTTTAATTGGTTTGATGTCATTGTTTTACGTTGTATTTGCATTACAGGATCACAATCCTTATTCTATTATTTTAATAATTAATTCCTATCAAAAATATGTTATTAATATCCTATTCTATTGACATTATTACTGTGCATCCGGAAAGTATTCACAGCGATTCACTTTGTCATCTAACAATTCTGTGACATTATGTCTTATTCCAAAATTGAATAAATAAATTTTTGTCCTCAAAATTCTACACACCATACCCCATATTGACAATGTAAAAATGTTTTTTTTATATATAAAATAAAATGTAATTTATAAAAAAATCACATGCATATTAGTATTAACAGCCTTTGCTCAATACTTTGTTGATGCACCTTTGGCAGCAATTACAGACTGAAGTATTTTTGAATACGATCCCACAAGCTTGGCACACCTGTCTTTGGGCAGTTTCAGACATTCTTCTTCCCAACACCTCTCAAGCTCCATCTGGTTGGACGGGAAGCATTGGTTTTGATCCAGAGTCTCTGTACATTGTTGCATTCAAATGTCATTCTAACCTGACTGGTCTCCCAGTTCCTGCTGCTGAAAAACAGCCCCACAGCATGATGCTGCCACCACCATGCTCCACTGTAGGGCTGGTATTGGCCTGGTGATGAGCGGTGCCTGGTTTCCTCCAAACATGACGCGTGGCATTCACGCCGAAGAGTTCAATCATTATCTATGTGCACATGGACAAAATTAATCGGATAAAAAAACCCAACAGGTATAAAAATGCCTCATGTAAACATGCCATTCGGAATATTCTGACCCAATCACACGTCTGGAAACAAAATTTGATTCCGATTGAGACGGATGGTTTAGGCCTATCGTCTTTCAGATCGGAGCGCATGTAAACACTTTTTCCGAAGTTTGGGTCGAAATTATCCTTATTGTGCATGTCTGTGAAGGTGGTGTAGGGGGGGACTACATTTAATAGTCTCGGAATTAAGCGGTTGTCTTGCTGTTGCTCCCCATTTAACATGTACAGAAGTAGCGTTAAATACGGTTGAGTTTGTTGCCATAAAACAGAGACTAGCAAAAACAAAAGTGTAATCTGGAGTGTCACATGACGTGTCGATGTAACAGTAAAAGGAGGCATCCAATTGTCGTCTTAACGAGCTGTTTTATTCACAACCTTACCAAGTGCTAACTCGGGGATTGGCAAACTATGGCCCGCGGGCCACATCCGGCCCGTTGGTCTTTAATCTGGCCCGCCAAATATTAGAACAGAATTGAAACTCAAGACAGCCATGACATTATGTTCTTTACAAGTGTATGTAAACTTTTGACCACGACTGTATATAGACAGGTGTGTGCCTTACCAAATCATGTCCAACCAACTGAATTCACCACAGGCGAATTCCACTTAAGCTGTAGGAACATCTCAAGGATGATCAGTTGAAACAGGATGCATCTATCTCACTTTAGAGCAGGGGTCCCCAAACTTTTTGACTCGGGGGCCGCATTGGGTTAAAACAATTTGGCCGGGGGCCGGGCTGTATATATATATATATATGTATATATATATATATATATACAGCCCGGCCATATATATATATATATATATATATATATATATATATATATATATATATATATATATATATATATATATATATATATATATATATATATATATATATATATATATATATATATATATATATATATATATATATATATATATATATATATATATATGTCTTAATTAGATTATCCAAAAAAAAAAAAACAACAAAAAAAAAAAATATATATATATATATATATATATATATATATATATATAATATATATATATATATATATATATATATATATATATATATATATATATATATATATATATATATATATATATATATATATATATATATATCATCGCGCTCGGAATATATATATATATATATATATATATATATATATATATATATATATATATATATATATATATATATATATATATATATATATATATATATATATATATCATCGCGCTCGGAATATATATATATATATATATATATATATATATATATATATATATATATATATATATATATATATATATATATATATATATATATATATATATATATATATATATTCCGAGCACGATGATGTCACGTTATCAATGGGAAAATGCATTTTTAGACAATATGAATTGCCTGAGCGGCGAGGAGACAGACACCGAGAGTAACAAGCGGTAGAAAACGGATTAGAACGGACAGATTTAAAATAATAATAATTAAAAAAAATATGTATATATATATTAGGGGTCTGGGAAAAAATCGAATTGGAATTGGAATCCCGATTCTCACGTTGTGCGATTCAGAATCGATTCTCCTTTTTAAAAAATCGATTTAAAAAAAAAAATGTATTTCATTATTATTACAATTATTTTTTTTTAAATTAATCAATCCAACAAAACAATACACAGCAATACCATAACAATGCAATCCAATTCCAAAACCAAACCCGACCCAGCAACACTCAGAACTGCAATAAACAGAGCAATTCAGAGGAGACACAAACACGACACAGAACAAACCAAAAGTAGTGAAACAAAAATGAATATTATCAACAACAGTATCAATATTAGTTACAATTTCAAAATAGCAGTGATTAAAAACACCTCATTGACATTATCATTAGAAATTTATAAAAAAAAAAAAAAAAGAACGCTAACCAGCAGCCATCAGGAGCAAGGGTGAAGTGTCTTGCCCAAGGACACAACGGACGTGACTAGGATGGTGGAAGGTGGGGATTGAACCCCAGTAACCAGCAACCGTCCGATTGCTGGCACGGCCACTCTACCAACTTCGCCATATATATATATTTTAATATCAATTTTATTTATTAATATTTATTTTATTTTTTTCGTAGTTAACATTTATTTTTTATTTTTTGGACTTCGCGGGCCGTAGTTTGTGGACCCCTGCTTTAGAGCTTCATGACAAAGGCTGTGAATAAATTAGATAAATAATTACAACAACAAAATGAATACAACATACAACAAAACTAGACGTCGTAACTATTGCGTGGGACTCCATAGGTTGCCTGTAGGAATTTTTAATGTCCAGCAGATGTCAGTATTTAGTGACACAGTATCGACACAGTATCAATACAGTTTCGCAATGTGTCGAAACGCCTCATGACGCCTCATCAACCCATCACTATGTGGAAGTAAATAAGAAAGCCAGACAGTGTGTGGCGAAAAACAGGAATAAGTAGCTCTCTGATTAGTTCCTGGGAGCAGGTGAGCATCCCAAACACTAA
>NC_084745.1:24834544-24929544 GCF_033978785.1 Entelurus aequoreus
TGCTGTACATACCTCACCTTTCCATGCCTTAAGAGTCGTGCAGGACAAGGAGTTGTCATTGTCTGGCAGTGCAACACGAAACTCACATTCGCTAGCAGTTTATGGTTGCTGGTTTGAGCCCTTGGCTAAACTCTTATATTAAAGAAAAGTGCATGCAAATATATTACAAAACTCTGCTACTGTGGCGCTCCAGCTTGTCTTGACTGCTCACCTTTAGTGTGGAAAAACAAATGACCATCATCCAGATGGTGGAATTACTTAACCACCATGGTCTTTTTTTAGATGCTAACATGCTCAAAACCACAGTAAGAAGTAGAAACAAAAGATTTGCAGTAATGATCCATGGCTTCACATTCCTCTGCATCATGCACAATCATGATTGATATTTCTAGTCCCGATACACAAACAATTTGTCTCCGCCGGGGGAATGCCGTGATGACAATGATCCTCGTGGCCTTGTGAGCGGGCTGCGTGGTCGCTATGGGAACCTCATGAATGACGATCCTATTGTCGCTGACCTTTGTGATGTGGCGTCCCTCCGGGGGAGGTGTTGGTGTCCCACTGGGAGTGAAAGCAGAGAAGGTATTATCATGCACGTGTAAACTAAACAGCTATTACCCTTTGGCCCCCTCGGTGCCCCTTCAAGGCCTTTTGGTGGCGTGATTATCCTTCGGTCTCCTTTTTGTATCCTAAACCCCCCGCGCACACCTTCACAAAGCTCCAGCAACATTGCAACGTGTCTTTTTCCTGCTTCGTTTTTAACCGAACTGAATAAACGAATAAACAGTTCCTTTACAATACAACTGTGTTTTAAAAGTAGTGATCAACACTGAAAATGGAGGACAAACAGCTGTTGCACATGTGCACACAGCTTATTTATGAAGTGTCATCGCCAACTACTGGCCTGGCATGTATATTACAAAAAGTAGCATTTTACTTGTCCAGCCTAACCGATGCTAGGTATAGTGTTGGCGCTAGGAATTTTCAAAATGGGGTCCCGGGGACCCCATCAAGTCATAAAAATGTATGCATTGTCCTGTTATATCTCACATTCTATATTGTGTTTTGCAAAAATTTTGTCATAAACATTACTTAAATCATTAAAAAAATAATACAAAAGAAAACACATTTGTATGCATACTGTATGTAAATTCATTCAGTTCTAAACATTCATTCACTTTATTCTTTCCTTCATGAATCTAAACTTTACCGCTGCTGGTATTTTTTCTCTCTACATTTTCATTTAATAAGTTGCAGGTGTATTTATTTCAGTATAAATGTGTAAAAAGTTTTTTGCTTCGGTCATGAAATGATGATAATTGTGTGCCATTATTTTCACCTGTATGTAGATCATGAGTCGTTTAAAAACTGCCACATCTACACTTTCATGACAAATAATGCCAACAAACTTAACTGCAAGTTAGTTTTAATGTCATTTAATACAGTGGCACTCAATGCCTCGAGCATTTCATCTCTAGCTTTGTGATGGCCATAAGCTGTGTGTTCCCCTTTAAGAATGGCGGTGTGTGGGGTGAGTGACGTGTGTAAGTGAGTGGGCAAGTTAGGAGAGTGAGCGCTAGCATGTTCAGGAGTGTTAATAGCATGGTGGATGTCCGGTTGGTTTTGTGGAAAACATAAATAAAGAGTTGTAACAAATCCACGGCCCTGTCATTCCGACCAAAGAGCGGAACTGTAGGTACCCACTGCCGGGTAAAGTGGGGGTGTTACCCTCTACAATATATTGGCCCTGGGGGGAACGTCTCCCCTGCGCTCCTCGACCACGGTCTGGGAGCAGACAAGCAGGAAAAGTAGAACATAATGTTTCTTGGAGCCTGGTGAGGCTGGATCTTTGAAAATCAGTGCACCGTCGTAAAGGTGTTCTTTTTATTAGCATGACGTGCAAAACATCATTCCATCTTCATAAGTGAGCCATTTGCTGAAAGGTGGCTCCTGCAGCCACTTTTCATTGAAGCTTCGCTTCTTGGGTTTATTGCTCGTCATGACGAAAACAATAACACGCGGGAGTCCAGTATTTGCGATGGATAAAACTTTCGGCGAATCAAAACCAATAAAAACGCAATTAACGGGGACAGAAATTCGACTCGGCAAATATAAACTAAACAAAACACCGGCGGAAAGCGATAATAGTTTTGACCCGGAGAAGGCAAGGTCGGTAAAAAAAATAAAAATCAGCGTCCTGGGGACGGACAGACCTCCGGAAAGCCACTTTTTGCGGCTTTTTACGCAGTGGAATCAGAAAGGAAGCGCATTTCCGGATGTCCGCGAGTCCTTTCCGATTTCAATGCGTAAAAATCCACAAAAAGTGCATTAAAGCCAACAGTGTGGGTATCACATACCCACACGTAACATTAAGAAGTGGGACAGGAGGACATAAAGCTGTGCACACTAGTATAGCTATGTGAGCTACAATACTAACATTGTAACAGCAACATCATGCTAGGTTAACCTATTTGCAAAAAAAAAAAAAAGTTTTTATCAAAATTATGTTTCCAGATGAAAAACCAATGATAGGGGTTTTTATTTGCTTTGGTGCGCCAAATAAGTAAAACTGGCCACTCAACTAGGAGTTGGGACTCTACCTTTATACGGCGTCCTTTTATATCATTGTTCAGTCTTGGCAGTGGTAACGGTTAAGAGTGTGACAAAATATCCATACTGCGAAGTATATTAACCTTCGATGCACTCTCGCCGTGTATCGGTATATGCACTATAAAATGTTCTTGTGTGCTGCAAACAAGGATAATTTACAACACATGGTTCTTGAACAGGGTTTGTATATTGAAGCAAGTTTTCCCATAAGAAACAATGTTAAAGTTAAAGTCCCAACGATTGTCACACACGCATTGGGTGTGGTGAAATTACCCTCTGCATTTGACCCATCCCTATGCTCACCCCCTGGGAGGTGAGGGGAGCAGTGAGCAGCAGCGTGCGCCGCACTCGGGAATAATTTGGTGATTTAACCCCCAATTCCAACCCTTGATTCTGAGTGTCAAGCAGGGAGGCAATGGGTCACATTGTTATAGCCTTTGGTATGACTCGGCCGGGGTTTGAACTCACGACCTCTCAGGGCGGACACTCTAACCACTAGGCCACTGAGCTGGTTAATGAATAATGTGTTCCAGCTTTGACAAAAGTCCATATTTCAGTAAAACGTTGTACACTTTGAACACAATCTGATGCACTATACAGTACTGTTTGTCAAACAAACATAACAATAATGGATCAACTTTATATTGAAAAACAAAACCAAAACAACAACTGCTAGTTGAACTGTCCTATTCGTATGCAGCCGCCCTGCCAACCCGTATGTATGCGTCTGGATAAAACATTCATTTGAGTTATTTACCATGTAAGCCCAAATCCAAACTGGTTCTTGAGTTGCCAAACCGGGCATATTTCGCACGAGAAATGCTGCCAAAAATATATTATTTGCACAGCTATGTTATTTATTTTACATAGAAATAATATTTTTTAATTTTATTTATGTTATGTAATTCAGTGCTACTCGAACAGTTTATTTTCTGTGTTGTTAATACCCATCTTGACTAACTGGGTTAATAAAAGTGCCACTGACTGTTTACAGTACAGTTGTCATTCACTTCAAATTCAGTGAATTTCGCTCACAAATGAATATCTTCATATGTATACTTTCACCGGAAAATATTCAGAGATATACATCGAATATCGAGTTTAAGTAAAAATATATCGAGATACATTTTTTCGTCCACATCGCCCAGCTCTTCACCATAGCATATTTGTATCCGATCTATGGTTAGTATATCAAAAAGTTTGTACTATGAGGAGTTTTTAAATAAAAAATCCACTTGATTTTATTTTAGGTTGTTACATCGCCAACTACTGGCGTGGCATGCACACTACAGTGTTTTTTACACTGGATATATTCAAAAGGCAAAACTTCTCCTCATTTACTACTAGGGTTGTACGGTATACCGGTATTAGTATAGTACTGCGATACTAATGAATAATTTTCGGTACTATACCGTCTCTGAAACGTACTGGTCCCGCGCCCGCATCAAAGTCACGTCGTGACATTGCTGGTTTACAAGCAGACACGCATGTTCGGCAGCGCACAATCACGGAGTACTTACAAGCCGACACAGTGTGTAGACAGAAAAGGGAGAACGGATGCATTTTGGCTTAAAAACTAACGATAAAGGTGAAGTTATAACACTGAAACACCTTCAGGAAGAGGTGCTTTAAGACATGGCTTTAAGACATTAGCAGCTAACGTCCATCCGCCGTCTGCAGTGTTTTAGCTACTTCTAAATCACTAATCCTGATCTCCATGGCGACAAATAAAGTATGTTTCTTACAAGTATCATCCCTGCAGGACGAGGAATAGCTAAACATGTTTCACTACACACTGTAGCTCACCGGCGTCAAAATGTAAACAAACGCCATTAGTGGATCTACACCTAACATCCACTGTAATGATACCAAGTACAGGCACGTATCTAGTTGATACTACTATGATTACGTCAATATTTTTTGGCATCACAACTAGGGATGATGTTTGATAAGGAATTATCGAGTTCGAGCCTATTATCGAATCCTATTATCGAATCCTCTTATCGAACCGATTCCTTATCGATTCTCTTATCGAGTCCAGATAGGTTGTTGTATATGGAAAAAAACACACACTATTTGGTTTAACAAAAGCTCACTTTTATTATATAATAAAAAAATAAAATCTAATAAATAAATAAATATTGACTGTTACCCACCTAAAAAAATAAAATAAAATAAATAAATATTGACTGTTGTTACCCAAAGTATATTAAGTGGGATTTTTCAGAGAAACAAATATATACAGTAACACAAAAACAACCTGTCTCTGTGATCACTATAGGTGTATAAATAATAATATAGTGTTAAATAAAATCAGTCCCTTGGGCACAAAACTGAAAATAATACAGCTCTCCAAAAAGTGCACTTCTGCTGCTATTTGACATAACTGTTTGTTATGATGCTTTGACATTTTTGCACTTTTTTCCTTATTGAAAGAACATTCTATGAAGAGAAAAGTTATTTGCAAATGTGGCTACAATGCTAATAAATGAAAAGTTAAAGCTAAAAAAAGAAATACACTTTATTGAGTTAACATTATTTCTTTATGGGGGAAAAATGTTATGAGCTAGAGAATATAACAACTACACTACCCAGCATGCAACGGGAGTTACGAGCATGCGCGGTAGCCCCGAAAAGTGTTGCATGTTGCCACGCTGTGAAAGTAAACGTCAAGAACTCAGCCAACACGCCTCGTCTGCATTATTTATAATTAGACAGACAACACATCTACAGTGTGATTTTGTTTTGTTTACAAGGAAAGAAAAACAAAAGTTAAAAAAGGGAGATTTGTTGTATATATATGTATGTGCTGCGGTTGATTTAAGAACGTTGCGACAGCTGCCGTAAAGGAGGTGCGTTGCTATGTTTCCGGTTGGTCGTAAAAGTGTTCGTCATGTGTTTTACCCTGCTAAAATCTCTCAGTAAAGTTATTCGATGGATTATAGCTTTTGTTTTGAACTTTATTACACCTTGGAGCGCTTTTTCCCGTCCATTGTTTTCCTGCTTTCGCTATCTGCGCCTAATGACTGAGCTACGTGACGTCATTTATTGTGATGTCCCACGGAGCATTTCTGGTCGGGACGGGATTCGAATAAAGAATCAACTCTTTTCCTTTACTATAGTGGTCTCGATAACGGGTACCGGTTCTCAAAAAGGGATTCGAGTCCGAGGACTCGGTTCTTTTCTTATCAAACAACCGGGAAAACCGGTTTCGAGTATCATCCCTAATCACAACAGCTTATTTCGTTTTTTAAAAATGTATATTATGTTTATAAACAGGAAATATGTCCCTGGACACATGAGGACTTTGAATATGACCAATGTATGATCATGTAACGACTTGCTATCGGATTGATACCCAAATTTGTGGTATCATCCGAAACTAATGTAAAGTATCAAACAACTGCAGAATACGTGATTATTACATTTTAACAGAAGTGTAGATAGAACATGTTAAAAGAGAAAGTAAGCAGATATTAACAGTAAATGAACAAGAAGACTAATAATTAATGTTCTACCACTTGTCCTTAATAATGTTGATAAAATAATAGAATGATAAATGACACAATATGTTACTGCATACGTCAGCAGACTAATTAGGAGCCTTTGTTTATTTACTTACAACTAAAAGACAAGTTGTCTAGTATGTTCACTATTTTATTTAAGGACTTAACTGCAATAAGAAACATATGTTTAATGTACCCTAAGATTTTTTGTTAAAATAAAGCCAATAATGCAACTTTTTTGTGGTCCCCTTTATTTAGAAAAGTACCGAAAAGTATCAAAGAAATTTTAGTACCGGTACCAAGATATTGGCATCGTTACAACACTATTTACTACATGAAGCATTGTAAAAATAAAAAAAAAACACCCTTTGTTTTCTGCTCAGCTAGCCAGCTTGCTGTGTTATACAAAAACTACAGGTTTGCCATTCCTCCCAATGCTGCCATTATATTACTGCTGCCACTCCATATGCTGGGAAAGACCTGTACAAAATATCGAGGGTCCATATCTACGTCCATGTTGTCAGTGTTGATTGAGGACAGCAGCAACATACTTGACGCACATCTTATGTTTCTTTAGGGGAAGAGAAAGTTTACAGGGCGAAAGCTAACAGCTCTTAAGAATGCTCCAAAGTTGCTATGGCGACCAGCCCATTAGTGACAAAGTCTGTTACACTTTTACTCTCGAAAGGCCAAAGTCCAACCAGTTGCCATAGAAAAGAAGCCTGGAAGCTGTATAGCAAGTAAATCTCACGGACCACAATATTAGGTACACCCACACTGTTTAATTTGAGTATATACAAGATGTTGTTCATTGTGACAAAAATATAGTGATCAGTTTTGAGAGGCAGGCGTTGGAAGTCATTGCAGTTGAAGAGAGAGATGCTGGATGCACTATTAACTCTCTCCAAGAATAAATATCTGCGCTTTGTAGGAAACATGTCCACATGTCAGAGGGAATTAGCGCTACTTAGGCAGCGTTGACCTGCCAGCAGAGTCGTGGCGTTCCAGCGCTGCGCCGCTCTTCACGGCTCAACCTCAAACTCCCCTCAAATAGCCGAGGAATCTGTCTATCAACCGAGACGCCTGTAAAGAGGAGGGAGACTCTTTTTGGGTCACCGTTAAATAATCCCTAAAGCCTCTTTCTCAAGCAAGGATGAAGCCAAGAGGATGTTGGAAAGGTCAAAGAGAAACTGAAAAAAAACTTCTGTGAAGATGCAGTATAGTCACAGGTCAGAATATTAGTACTCTAAACATAAGAACAAGGAAACTAGACACTGCAAAATCCCTTAATGTGCCGTAGGGATTTAACGATTACCGATATAAAACAGTTGGTACAACTAGGGATGTCCGATAATATCGAACTACCGATATTATCGGCCAATAAATGCTTTAAAATGTAATATTGGAAATTATCGGTACCGGTTTCCAAATTATCGGTATCTGTTTCAAAAAGTACAATTTATGACTTTTTAAAACGCCGCTGTGTACACGGACGTAGGGAGACGTACAGAGCGGCAATAAACCTTAAAGGCACTGCCTTTGCGTGCCGGCCCAGTCACATAATATTTACGGCTTTTCACACACACAAGTGAATGCAAGGCATACTTGGTCAACAGCCATACACGTCACACTGAGGATGGACGTATAAACAACTTTAACACTGTTACAAATATGCGCCACACTGTGAACCCACACCAAACAAGAATAACAAACACATTTCGGGAGAACATCCGCACTGTAACACAACATAAACACAACAGAACAAATACCCAGAACTCCTTGCAGCACTAACTCTTCCGGGACGCTACAACATACATCCATGTTACCCCCCCCCCCCCATCCCCCCCCCGGCCCTCAAACCCGCCCACCTCAACCTCCTCATGCTCTCTCAGGGAGAGCATGTCCCAAATTCCAAGCTGCTGTTTTGAGGCTTGTTAAAAAAAATAATGCACTTTGTGACTTCAATAATAAATATGGCAGTGCCATGTTGCCATTTTTTCCCATAACTTGAGTTGATTTATTTTGGAAAACCTTGTTACATTGTTTAATGCATCCAGCGGGGCATCACAACAAAATTAGGCATAATAATGTGTTAATTTCATGACTGTATATATCGGTATCGGTTGATATCGGAATCGGTAATTAAGAGTTGGACAATATCGGAATATCGGATACAGTATCTGCAAAAAGCCATTATCGGACATCTCTAGGTACAACCGTTTCTAATTTTAATTATTTAATAATAGTGACTGATTATGGCTCTTTGATAATCTCACAGTGATACTGCCTATTTTATGGAGAAGCAGCCCACGCGCTAATCACTAACTATCTTACATGCTAACATGAAAACAAGAAACATTAACGTCTTTCCACATTACAAACGTCATACCACAATTTAAATATCTAAAAAAACACATTGCTTTCTGAGAAATGTGTTCAGAACCGGTTTCCAGTGTGACAATTCCTTGGAGTCGCTTGCCATTTATTCAGATGGTTCTCTTATCCTTCCGGGTGGTGATGACATTGTGTAGTGACGTCAGATCTCAAAATGGCAGAGCCTGGGCGCAACTCTCTTCAGTTGACTACAATTTACAACAAAAGATGGCAACAGTGCTACTTTTATTAATTATAGGGCGTCTATTCCATCAAGAGGAAGATATACGAGCCATATGCTGTAACATTTGAACACACAGAATGCAATAATCATAAATGAAAGTCGCGTTTTGAATCCGCTCAATTCTCATCCCAGCAGCAGTAACGCTGGCGCGTCATCTGAATACAACAGGTACTAACGCATCCTATCATGTTCGCGTATTGTTTTAAAAGTTTAAATAAATGTTTTCTCATTTAGATGAGCATGACGAGAGAAAGATTCTGACTGGCTCCGAGGCGGACAGCCTGAGTTTACATTTGCCGCTAGACACATGTCACCGAGCAGCAACTAAGTTTGTGGTCAAAAGTTAGCATTTTCAGTAGGTGAATGTTCACGTGTAGTCAGAGAAAAGTTGCATGTTTTCCTGCAACTAGATTTTGTCTCAGTCATTATGTTATACAGGTGAGACTCATACAATTAGAATATGGTGTAAAAGTCCATTCATGTCAAGCCTTTATTTGTTAGAATTCTGATCATCATGGCTTACAGTTTTTGAAACCCCACATTTTCTGAGATTTTCAATTCAAAGTTTTCATAAACTGTAAGCCATAATCATCCAAATTATAACCAATAAATGCTTGACATATTTCACTTTGCATGTATTTAGAAAAAAGTTGTTTTGTTACACGTATGTGCCTCTGGTGACCTCACTGCAGGCTTTGTAAGGTCATGTTACCTCTAAACTAAACAACATTGATGCTAATGCACCCTTTTTTCCCAAATAAGAATCGCTAAGAGTTAAGCAGGATCGAAAGTGGAATGGGAACCGGAAAAATCTTATCAATTCCCATCCCTACTGAGCAACATAGCTATTAAATTGTGCACATTTAATTTATTGACCGTTCGATTCATACATGGACGTGCCGCCAACATGTCGTTACGAGTCACTTGAACACGTCTATTAAAAAAACAAAAAAAGAACAGAAACAGTGTTAAAATGCTACTAAGTATTAAAGTTAGCTCAAAACCACAAAATGATGAAAATAAAAACACACTAAACGAGCCTTACACAGTTGTCCAAAGGTATGACATCAATAAATTACAGATGCTATCTGAAAATACTGGTAATTTTATAAGTTTCAAATACATTTGAATAATTATCTTATTGCTGCTATTCCAACATGTGCTATTCCAAGAACAGTGGTGGTCGACCAAGCTAAGATGGCTGAGTACAAAAGAGGCTTAAATCTTCCTGCAAAAAGCAGATACAAGCAAAAAATCAAACAATGCAATAGAATACATCCCTATATTTTATCCCCCAAAAAATGTATCGAGTGATATCAAGGATTATACGTCTGTCGCGTTACCACACATATCGAACGATTGTGCTCCAGACGCCATTCTACACGACAAAACAGAACTTGGAAAAGTATGGATGTCTACAACTTCTTTGTGTGTGACTGAGTCAAGCAAATTGGTATCAAGACTCTCCTGGATAAATATGCATTGTTTTTGCTCGGGTAAGGTTGCATTCCACGATTTAACTTATGTCTACTGTTGCAGTTGTTGCCATTTACGAGTAGCGTGATTTTCCCCGTCTTCATCAAAATAAAACTATAGATGTCAACATTGTGTATGTGCTGAAAGCTTCATTTGTGATTGCTGCCTTTGGTAAAAACTTAACTCTTTTAGGTTTTGCTCACATTTGCTTTCTTTTATTTTTAGGTTTTGCTCACATTTGCTTTCTTTTATTTAGACACGCCGAGTTGGTGCTTTTCGAAACACTCGTAGCCAACATGTGTTTAAGAAATACAAATAATATCAAGATAAGACTCAAATGGGAAATAATAAACGTTGAAAGTATATCAAACAAACCTTTAACAAAGGGATCACTGCAAACTCATGCATTCTTCGACTCGGCTTCCATGGACTGGAGTGTGAGCTGCATGCTTTTCTTGTCGTCGTTTCCACAAATCTTGCACTTTTCGGCCCTTTTTGATTACTTCTTGAGAAACTCTGAAGAAACGTTTATCCTTTTCGCGATTTGAACGGTTTGTACAACCGAAAACAATATAAGCATAGAGCATTTTTTCTTTGAGAAAGGCTAAATGTCTACTAGTACCCATTGAAAACAGAGCTAGCTTGACCACCCCCACCAGTATTCATTGGGCGGGATGTGAGCCAGACGTGACGTCAGTAACATCCCAGCAATTGTATTCATGTTAGCATGTAAGATAGCTAGCGATTAGCGCACCGGT
This sequence comes from Entelurus aequoreus, assembly GCF_033978785.1. Taxonomy (NCBI): domain Eukaryota; kingdom Metazoa; phylum Chordata; class Actinopteri; order Syngnathiformes; family Syngnathidae; genus Entelurus; species Entelurus aequoreus. The sequence continues at coordinate 24,845,512 of NC_084745.1, forward strand.
TGCCAGCTACTGTATAATTAGCAGTGCAAGCCGTCACCTAGCAATTAACATGCTAGTTGCCAGCTAGTTATTAGCAGCGTTCTTCTATATTATTTTAATATTTTAGTATTGCACAAGGTACCTTTAGCACCAGGTTAATTTAAAACACCATTTTATACAGGATTTAAGGGATGTAAATCTCTTTGTGATGGACGATTCGATTCGCATTGCAATACATGGGTTACGATGCAATTAAAAAAACGACTCATTTATAAAACGGAACAATTTGATGCAATTCGATTTAGTGTATGAATGATTCAATACGATTTGATTTAGTGTATGAACAATTCGATTCTATGGTTAACATTTGTTGATGGGCACATTGTATTTTACACCACAAAAAACTAATTTCTTCCTTCCTGTGGATACACTCCTCTTTATGTTAGAGCAGGGGTGTCGAACATACGGCCCGAGGGCCGTATCTGGCCGGCGAACAGGTTTTATCTGGCCCGCAGTATGAGTTTGCTAAGTATAGAAATGTACATGAAATTTTTGAATGAAAGAAACAGCTGTTCTAAATGTGTCCACTGGATGTCGCAATAGCAATTATTTGTATCTTTGTAGATGATGCGACATACAGTATGTACAAAATAAACCACATGATGTTAGTACATCAGTCGAGGAAAATGATCAAACTACATAAATAACATACTGTAATTTGATTTTGATATTTTTTTATCTTGATATATTGAAAATTAACACCAATGAGTTGCCTGATGAACATTATCACATAATGTATTCTGAAAATATAAATAGCGACAAATAAAGTACATACACTATTAACCGCAACAGGTGATTGTAAAAAAACAACAACAACATTATGATTTGTACAATTTCAGAATGTACTTGTTCTTTTTTTAAACAAAGAAAACAATCTGAAGTTGTCTTTATTTTTAAGTTATCGTGCCGTGATTTTACAAGTCCGGCCCACTTAGGAGTAGATTTTTCTCCATGTGGCCCCTATCTAAAATGAGTTTGACACCCCTGTGTTAGAGGATAAATAGTTAGGACCTTGGCACCAAGCGCTCAGACGAGATCTGTCTAAGCTAAGTCTATGAGCATGAACGGATGAAAACAACTCGAATGAGAGGACAAACGTCTTCTAAAACAACTGATCACAGCGTTTCCCATAAACTGCCAAGATACCTGTGTTAGTGGGGGCGGGGCTATGGGCGGGGCTATGGGCGTGGTCACCATGACATCATCTGGTAATTTGCATAATTTACTACAAATATATGATTTTCTCTAAAAAGGCTCAAAAAATTTATACTTACTAATTAATAATAACAGTTTTGTTTTAAACGTCCATCCATACATCCATCCATCCATTTTACAATATAATTACAACACTTTATGTACATATTTATATACAAATTTGAACAATAAGTTATTCACTGAAATATATTTATTAATTGTGGTTCTTACAAAAAATATATCTTATAAAATATAAAAGCTAAAATGTCTCTTAAAGCTCTGCCCCTTTAATTAGTGCATACTAAATAATTTAACTTTAGCCTACTACTACAACCATATTATTTACCAGCAACATAAAGTGAAACAGAGGCAGAGGTGTCCTGCCAAAGTAAATCTGAACAGCCTATATGGGCATCTACATCAACTATATGATTTGCCTGAGTGCCTGAGAAGCTGGACAGGACAAAAAAAAAACAACAAGTTTTTTTTTTTTTTTACTTGTGGCGGACGTAATTCTTTCGTGGCGGGCCGCCACAAATAAATGAATGTGTGGGAAACACTGGATCAATTGAACGCAATAAGAATAACAAAAACCTAATGAATGAGAACACTCATAACCCCATTTATCTTCAAATATAAAAAAGCACATTCTATAAATGCTTCCAGTGTTTTCACATTTTTAAAAGAATATGTTTTAAAAAGTATAAAGGCAAACACATTTCAAATATATTCCTCGAGTCAAGTCAAGTCAGTGTCGTCACAGACTCCTACGGACTCTAGCCAATGGCTTTACTGGGATGCGGGACTTCCTGTACAAGAATGAAAAATGACCTCTGTCGTGGAGTTGAAAGGGCATAGACACGGAGATTGAGCCCATGTACGAGAATGTGCATTGTGTGAAATTGAGAAAGACAAACCAGGAATCTGTCTTGAGCCGCCATTCCTTGGGATGTTACAATATTGATGGACAGCACAGCACGGAGACGTCCGCGGTGTTGACGTTACGTATCCTGTGGTTAATTATTTGGCGAGCAGTCGTGACTCTCGCGTTGTTTTAATGATAAACTACTGATTGCTAGTCTCGCGTGACACCCGCTCCATGTATCTACAAACCCCGTTTCCATATGAGTTGGGAAATTGTGTTAGATGTAAATATAAACGGAATACAATAATTTGCAAATCATTTTCAACCCATATTCAGTTGAATATGCTACAAAGACAACATATTTGGATGTTCAAACTGATAAACATTTTTTTTTTGCAAATAATCATTAACTTTAGAATTTGATGCCAGCAACACGTGACAAAGAAGTTGGGAAAGGTGGCAATAAATACTGATAAAGTTGAGGAATGCTCATTAAACCCTTATTTGGAACATCCCACAGGTGAACAGGCAAATTGGGAACAGGTGGGTGCCATGATTGGGTATAAAAGTAGATTTCATGAAATGCTCAGTCATTCACAAACAAGGATGGGGCGAGGGTCACCACTTTGTCAACAAATGCGTTGAAAAGGATTTGCAAATCATTGTATTCCGTTTATATTTACATCCAACACAATTTCCCAACTCATAATGAAACGGGGTTTGTACGTCTATTCTCGTCTCCTGTTACGTAAGTGCAGGGCCGGCCCGTGGCATAGGCCGTATAGGCAAATGTTAAGGGCGCCGTCCATCAGGGGGCGCCACGCCAGTGCCACAAATGTTGGAGAAAAAAAAAAAAAAAAGTTGGTACTATTATTTCTAAATACAAAAAATAATCCCACGTTAATTAAAATGCAAAGTAAAGCCTATTTAATAGAAATATTATTTGTTACAACATTAAGCCCCCTCCCCCCGCATGGTGCGCCCCCTCCCTCCAGTATCATGACTCTTTTTGGACGTCACCACATCAAAAAATCAACACAAGATGTCAAAACGGCCAAAACTGTCAGGTGCTCAGGGAAGAAAAAATAGAAAAGAAGAGGAGGAGAAACGAGAAAAAGACAGAGGTAGCAGGTAGGTAGCGTTAGCCTACATGAAATTATTTGTCTGTTACAGAATGTGATAGTAACCTGGCTTTTTAGCATTAAGCTAATGTTACATGATTCGGCAATTGCTAATCAATAAATAGCTAGTTCTGTTTTAACGTTGGGTTAATATTGTGGAGGGGGCTAAATTGTAATGGAAAATAATAATGTAACGTTAGGTAATTACAGTACTCCCACCTTACATTTCTCAGGGACATTTGTATTAGATCTTTTAAGCAGGTGTTTTTTGTTTACATTATTATTGCCTTCTGGTTAGCTAATGTTTGCCCTGCAGGTAATAGTCACTTTTCCACCCCTTTATATATTAGGTATAGTTGTAAGCCTAGTTGTTAAAGTGCACATCATTAATGTTAATTAAGCAATATCACATGAGAGGGAATGCTGTTTTTTAATTTGAGCACTGCTGTGATTCGGTTAAAGATAATCATAACATAACATTCTCATATAATATGTTAATTTGCTTTCTTTAAGTAAAAAAAAAGGTCAAAGACAAAGCTATTCGGTTTCTTGTGAGTATATACACTTCACTGCCGATGTGGGGGGGCGCCACCTAAAATCCTGCCGAGGGCGCCAGATTGGTTAGGGCCAGGCCTGCGTAAGTGACGTAATAAGCGCGTGACTCTTTTCACTGACAACACTCGCCCTCTTGTCGTTTTAAATACAAAAAATGTGAACTGATTTATACTTTGGAGCGATAAACGGTTTGTGTTTACACTCGATTAACCTAAGGATTCACAGCTGAATCTTATTGATTGAGGGGGCTGCAACCAGTGTAGGCGAACCGGCTACTTCTTGAACCGGCTATCCAGTCGCAGTGTTGTCCTGATACCAATATTTTGGTACCGGTACCAAAATTATTTAGATACTTTTCGGTTATTTTCGGTACTTTTCTAAATAAAGGGCACCACAAAAAATTGCATTATTTGCTTTATTTTGACAAAAAATCTTACGGTACGTTAAACATGTTTCTTATTGCAAGTTTGTCCTTAAATAAAATAGTGAACATACAAGACAACTTCTCTTTTATTAGTAAGTAAGCAAATCGAGGCTCCTAATTGGTCTGCTGACATATGCAGTAACATATTGTGTCATTTTCCATTCTATTATTTTGTCAAAATTATTAAGGACAAGTGGTAGAAAATGAATTATTAATCTATTTGTTCATTTACTGTTAATATCTGCTTACGTTCTCTTTTAACATGTTCTATCTACACTTCTGTTAAAATTTAATAGTCATTTATTCTTCTGTTGTTTGGATGCTTTACATTAGTTTTGGATGATACCACACATTTGGGTATCAATCTGATACCAAGTAGTTACAGGATCATACATTGGCCATATTCAAAGTCCTCATGTGTCCAGGGACATATTTCCTGAGAAAGAAGATGTGATGCCAAAAAATATCGACGTGATCATAGTAGTATCGACTAAATACGCTCCTGTACTTGGTATCATTACAGTGGATGTTAGGTGTAGATCCACCAATGGCGTTTGTTTACATTTAGACGCAGGAGAGCTACGGTGTGTAGTGAAGCATGTTTAGATATTCCTTGTCCTGCAGGGATGATATTTGTAAGAAATTTACTTTATTTGTCGCCATGGAGGCGAGGATTAGTGATTTAGAAGTAGCTAAAACACTGCCGACTGCGGCTGAACTTTAGCCGCTAACTAGCTAAAAGTTAAAGTAAAGTTAAAGTACCAATGATTTTCACACACACTAGGTGTGGTGAAATTTGTCCTCTGCATTTGACCCCTCCGCTTGTTCACCCCCTGGGAGGTGAGGGGAGCAGTGGGCAGCAGCGGTGGCCACGCCCGGAATCATTTTTGGCGATTTAACCCCCAATTCCAACCCTTGATGCTGAGTGCCAAGCAGGGAAGTAATGGGTCCCATTTTTATAGTCTTTGGTATGACTCGGCCGGGGTTTGAACTCACAACCTACCGATCTCAGGGCGGACACTCTAACCACAAAGCCACTGAGCTACCCATGTCTCAAAACACCTCTTCCGGTGGGCGTATCAGTGTTATAACTTCACCTTTATCGTTAGTTTTTCAGCCAAAATGCGTTTGTTCTACACACTGTGTCTGTTTGTAAATACTCCGTGATTGTGCACTGCCGAAATATGCTCCTCTGCTCGTAAACGACGACGGAGGGGCCGGGGGTGCGGTGGACCTGTACTTTTCAGAGGCTGTATAGTACCGAATATGACTCATTAGTATCGCGGTACCATACTAATACCGGTATACCGTACAACTCTAGTTTATTGTTAACAACCCTACAGGATATATAGATAGGGGGTCCCCGTTCCTACAGTTTGGGGGTCTTTGACCAGGAAAATGTTGAAGAACCCAGGTCTAATTCATTGGAAGCCACTATTTTAAATTACACATCACACATTGAGTACAAAGATGGTAATCAGCTTTGATTGATACTTAAGAAAAAGTTTATTATTCAGATATTGCGGGTGTCCCTAAAGATTTGGCTCTTTGTTTCAGCAGAGATGAGGTGAGTCAAGGTGAAAGAGAGTAAAGGTTAGTTAGTGTTTGTCTCTTGACTAATGATGTACGCCCCGCCACTTTGAATTCGTAAATTAAGGCTACATTTCTTTTCACTTTTAATCTGATAGTGGGGCTTGACTTGTATTGTTCACTTTCATAAAAAGCTTTTTCTTCCCATAATAACTGGACTCCCCCTTGAGAGTCTCTGACACATGGTGCTATGTATAGAAAATGCAATTAGCAGCATGTGACTATTACAGCGCATGCTTTCTTGTGTTTATCAGTTTCTCTTTCGCAGGATTGAGATATTGGAAACCCCCTGAGACACGGCGTCTCATCTTTATGGAGCATATCATTGCACCATAAGAACCGCTTTGATGTGATGTGTTTAGAACTTTGTCTGTCGCGGAGCAGAAAGCTCTCATTTGATCAGTGAGTGGGTGTAAACACCAAAAAAATCCTGTAATCTCAACATTTATCTTGACTTTGAAATCGGTCGGAAAAGGGCTAATCAGTGCAATATCCTCGGAGGAGAAATCAAAGTTGCCGGACGACGATTCCCTCAGCAGATGAATGGGAAAAGGAAATTGCAGAGCGCGCTACATTCGTTTTATCCCGCCCCTATACCAAAGTTTGCGATAACGTCTCAAAGATAAAGCGGCTCACTAGTTGTGATGCAGGAAAAATGGAAGCGAGATACAAAGGGAGATTACAGCAAAGTCAGAGAAAAGGAAGATGGGACAGCAGCGGCAGAGGTGAGCAGATAACAGACAAAAGGCTAGAGCCGCCTCCTCTCTGAATAGAAAGGACGTGGCAGAAAATAAGGATCATCCAGATAGAGCGGATAATATCTGGGATTTTGGGAGCTGACAGGTAGTCGCGGACAGGCCGGGGGGAAATTGTTCAACTGGAGAATTCTCACAAGGGGCCACAGTCTAGCCAGTCCCTGAAGATACAGACAGGATGACAGCTGTGATAAATGAGAGCACAAAAGGAAGTCAGATTGAAATGATGACATCACCCAACTACAGATGTATCCCCTTAGTTATGCAACGGCCAATTGGCGAGTGTGAGCTCACTGATCTGAGCCCAAGTGCGACACACTTGCCTTCTTTGGCATGATTGGAGAAGGTGGTCCAGGGGACGGCACGAGTGCATCCATAGATGCAACATTGAATGACTGTAATGCAATAGCTCCTTGCAAGTTCTGAATTATTTTAAATGCAAAAAAGGGTCCTTGAGGGTGCATGGGAGTTTGCCCAACCAGTCGACATGTGTTTTGTGGACTTGGAGAAGGCATTCGACCATGTCCCCCGGGAAGTCCTTTGGGGAGTGCTCAGAGAGTATGGGGTATCGGACTGTCTGATTGTGGCGGTCCGCTCCCTGTATGATCAGTGTCAGAGCTGGGTCCGCATTGCCGGCAGTAAGTCGGACCCATTTCCAGTGAGGGTTGGACTCCGCCAAGGGTGCCCTTTGTCACCGATTCTGTTCATAACTTTTATGGACAGAATTTCTAGGCGCAGTCAGGGCGTTGAGGGTATTTGGTTTGGTGGCTGCAGGATTAGGTCTCTGCTTTTTGCAGATGATGTGGTCCTGATGGCTTCATCTGGCCAGGATCTTCATCTCTCACTGGATCGGTTCGCAGCCGGGTGTGAAGCGACCCGGACGAGAATCAGCACCTCCAAGTCCGAGTCCATGGTTCTTGCCTGGAAAAAGGGTGGAGTGCCATCTCCAAGTTGGGGAGGAGACCCTGCCCCATGTGGAGGGGTTCAAGTACCTCGGAGTCTTGTTCACGAGTGAGGGAAGAGTGGATCGTCAGATCGACAGGCGGATCGGTACGGCGTATTAAGTAATGCGGACGCTGTATCGATCTGTTGTGGTGAAGAAGGAGCTGAGCCGGAAGGCAAAGCCCTCAATTTACCAGTCGATCTACGTTCCCATACTCACCTATGGTCATGAGCTTTGGCTTATGACCGAAAGGAAAAGATCACGGGTACAAGCGGCCGAAATGAGTTTCCTCCGCTGGGTGGCGGGACTCTCCCTTAGAGAGAGGGTGAGAAGCTCTGTCATCCGGGAGGAGCACCTCCTCCACATTGAGAGGAGAATCTGGTCAGGATGCCACCCGAACCCCTCCCTAGGGAGGTGTTGAGAGCACGTCCGACCGGCAGGAGGCTACGGGGAAGACCCAAGACACGTTGGGAAGACTGTCTTCCGGCTGGACTGGAAACGCCTCGGAATCCCCCGGGAGGAGCTGGACGAAGTGGCTGGGGAGAGGGAAGTCTGGGCTTCCCTGCTTAGGCTGCTGCCCCCGCCCTGTGACCCGACCTCGGATAAGCGGAAGAAAATGGATGGATGAATGGATGTAGATGCAAATTTAATAGACATAAAACACACTGAAATTAACTCAAAGGTCAAACCCACAGCACGCTTGCCTGCACACGTGCAACACAGCAGAGTCATGGAACGACTGTCATGCTGAATGAAAACAAACACAATTCTTTATAGAAATTAGAACAATAACTCAATATAATTCAAAAGTCACACCCACAGCCCGTTCACATGCACATGTATGTATGCAACATAGCCAGCACAGTAGGAATGTAATGCAACCACTTCTTAATAAGTCTCAATGATGACAAACACAATTCTTAATAGAAATTAAAGCACAGACTTAAACTAATTCAAAACTGAAACCCACAGCACCTCTGCACATGTACCTAAGCACATGTACGTGTGCAACATAGCTGAGACATAGCACGTCTGTAACATGATCTCTCCTTAGAAAAATTCAAAATGATCAAATTAATAGCAGGAATAAAAACCGACTTTAAATAATCCAAAAGTCAAACCCACAGCACATTCGAAAGCACATGAAAAAGCTCCACTTAGCCCACTGTTAAAATGACTGTGATGAAAACGCTCCTCACAAATTCTGAATGATAGCAGACAAAATTCATAATTTTAATTAAAACAAAATACTTAAAATAATCTAAAAGTCAAACCACAGCACATTCGAAAGGACATGAACAAGCTCCACTTAGCCCACTGTTAAAATGACTTTGATGAAAACGCTCCTCACAAATTCTGAATGATAGCGGTCAAAATTCCTAATATAAATTTAAAATAAATACTTCAAATAATCTAAAAGTCAAACCCACTGCACATTTGCATGCAACATAGCAGGGTCGTAGAATGACTGCAACGTAATAGCTCTTTGTATATTTTATTGATAACAAACACAATGTAAAAACACTGACGAAAAATTATTCAGCAATCAAACCCACAGCACTTTTGCATGAGCACAACATAGCCAAGTCAGGGCTATGTTGCAATCACTCCTTGCAAATTCGGAATGATAACAGACACTATTTTTGGTAAAAATAAAACACTCAAAATGATCCAATAGTCAAACTGAAAGCATGCTTGCATGCAGTCGCAAATGCATGTGCGCAACAAAGCCGAGTCATAGAGCGGCTGTAGTGCAATAGCTCCTTACAAATTCTCAATGATAAAAAATAGTATATTATAGTATATTTTTATTGATATCATTCTTGATAAAGCAAAAAAAAAAACACAGACTCAAAATATCCAAATGTCAAACCTATAGTCCAGCACTTACTTATGCAACATAGCACAGCCATAGAATGGCTGCAATGCAGTCACTTTCTCTAAATTATTATGAGTAAAAGACACATTTACACTGACACAAAATAATCCAGACGTCAAACCCACAGCACTTTAACATGCAAGTTAGTGCACACACACAACATGGCCGTGTCATAGAATGACTGTAATGCAAACACTCCTTGCAAATTCCGAATGATAGCAGACATAATTCTTGGTGAAAATAAAACGCAGACTCAAAATAATCTAAATGTCAAACCCACAACACGCTCGTTCACCAGCAAAAAATGTGTGTGCATATTAAAGATGTGTAATTGAATAATGCAATGCTACTCTAGCAAGTAATTTATGGCAGCCGCCACCTTGCCAAATAGAATATTAGAACTAAAACAGGAAATAATCCAGAAGTTCAGGGAAATTGCAATAGTTCAACAGAATAGACGCAATGAGACAATGGAACGGGAACATCCTACGTATGACCGAGTGTGAATACACCATAGTCTGCACTTTGGTTTGGGCTCTGTGTTTGTGTCTGCCGGGATTTCATCTCTTCTTCTCAGTTTTGGATATTTTTAGCAGAAAAAGCCTGCGAGCCCTTAAGCTCTTTAAAAGTACTGATTTTTCTTCTTACACAGACTTCATTGTGCAAGTCACACTCCCAATTCAAATCCCAGCGGCAATGGCAAAATGTATAACAAGTAGCGTGAAGTGGCGACATTCTCCCCTCTGTGTGTGTGTGTGTGTGTGTGTGTGTGTGTGTGTGTGTGTGTGTGTGTGTGTGTGTGTGTGTGTGTGTGTGTGCGTGTGTGTGTGTGTGTGTGTGTGTGTGTGTGTGTGTGTCTGTGTGTGTGTCTGTGTGTGTGTAATGTGTTCCTTCTCTCAACACACCTTTTACCCATCAACCCCACGGTGGACCCGGCTGTAGTGTAGACACAATAGCACCTCAGTTCCAGCTGCAAAACCACAAAAGTGGAGTGTGGTCCGATATGTGCTGCTGGGTGTGAACAAGAAACCTTTTGTTTTTGCATCTGGAGCAATGTGTCTTAAATCACTCAAGCATAAGAAAATACTGTAGCAATTTTAACAAAAATGAATTCCCTACCTTTTAACCTTTAACCCAACACCAAAAGTTAACCCTTTAAAAAAATTATAGCATATCATTTAATAGGGCTGTCCCTATCCCATATTGATATTGGATATTGGTCTGATATCATAAAAAAAACCAACAACCTTATATTGGCTCACATTTTAAATCTCCGACACAAGGGCTTTGTCACGCCAATTTTCTTCCCATCACAAAAACCTTCCTAACCCCCATTAACTTCCGGGGTCATTTCCGCTTACGTCATTTCCTCTTACTTACGTCATTTCCTCTTACGTCATTGCCAGCGATCGATAAATCCAAATCTCCTGAAAATGGTGGTGTCACTGGATGATATTCGTCTTTATCTGTCCCAGGGGACTTATGTCAAACACCAGCAGGCTTCGCAACATTTCAAGCGGAGTGTTAGGGCCGCTGCTGCGAACTTCTGTCTTCGTGGTAACGTGCAAAAAATATTAATTAATATATAATACTGTTAAATGTCTGTACTACTTTAAATCAACATTATTGTTGAAACCATTTCACTAATATTAATTAATATATAATACTGTTAAATGTCTGTACTACTTTAAATCAACATTATTGTTGAAACCATTTCACCAATATTAATTAATATATAATACTGTTAAATGTCTGTACTTTAAATCAACATTATTGTTGAAACATTTCAGTAATATTAATTAATATATAATGTTAAATGTCTGTACTTTAAATCAACATTATTGTTGATAATTCAGACGTTTTGTTAACGCTGTATTATAAAAAAGAGTCAAACGAAGTGCTATCGATCGCTGTCAATGACGTAAGAGGAACTGACGTAAGCGGAAATGACCCCGGAAGTAAATGGGGGTTAGGAAGGTTTTTGTGATGGGAAGAAAATTGGCGTGACAGCTTCAATGCAAGCAGTCCTGTTTACAATATAGTGAAAAAAGATAAGCAGGGTAGGCTATAGGCTACAAGAAGCTTGCAGCTACACAACAGCTAAGCACATAATAGCACACAAGCTAGAAATACCTAATACCTGTTTGTGTTGAACAATATTCCAGTCCCAAACATGACATTTGTCAGTATATACAAGTATCAAATAATGTTTGTTTCATTTTACTTACAGATATACAATCTCCAAGGCTGAAGTGTATTAAAAAGTGTTCAGTAACAACCGTGTCCGCATTTCAAGCTTACTGCGTCATGAGCTTAACTTAATGGATTGTTGTAGTCACTAGATGTCACCAAAAAAACTAATTACCACTTCACTTAAAGTTAAAGTTAAAGTACCAATAATTGTCACACACACACTAGGTGTGGTGAAATGTGTCCTCTGCATTTGATCCATCCCCTTGTTCACCCCTTGGGAGGTGAGGGGAGCAGTGGGCAGCAGCGGTGGCCGCGCCCGGGAATCATTTTTGGTGATTTATCCCCCAATTCCAACCCTTGATGCTGAGTGCCAAGCAGGGAGGTAATGGGTCCCATTTTTATAGTCTTTGGTATGACCCGGCCGGTGTTTGAACTCACAACCTACCGATCCTAGGGCGGACACTCTAACCACTAGGCCACTGAGTAGGCAGCATGAGTCCATTCTATCCTTCCATCCATCCATTTTCTACCGCTTGTCCCTTATTAAAAAGGTTAGTGTTTTTATACCTACCAGTGTTGTCTGTTCGACTAATTTCACTTGGTGAGGCCTTTTCTAACATTCCGCACTACAAAATAGTGGTAGTGGTAGATTATTATAAACATGTTAAACCAAAACAAAATAAATAATAGTAAAAAAAAAATCATAATAATGCAGTCATGTACAGATTTAAAAACATTTTTTTCGCAATAAAAAGAAATTGATAGTTAAACCAATTCATAATAATTAGGTTTTTCATATCCAGAAGTGGTGGGACAAAGTGAAAGTTATACACTCCCAACACTTTGTCATTATGAAAATGATAAAAGTATGAAAGGGAAAAAGTTTTATTGGGACACCCTTGATATTTAAGTTTCTGCTGGAAAATAGTTCAATCCAAGCACATAATAATGTTTCCTACCATTGTCTGTACTGCGTAACATGGGTTTAGCAGCTGTTAAATACTGTACATAGATACTATAATGGCAATAATCAAATACTGTATATCATCATATAATAATGTAAAATAATATAAAAAATAAATATAAACGTAATATAGAATAATATGAAACATTGTAAATATAAAATAGTAAAATAGTCGATATACAAAAAAATATTTAAAAACTATTATACCATCAGGTAAAATGATTACATTAAAAAAATGTTTGGAGTTGAATCTAATGCAATACGGTGACTCCAATAGAGGTCTATTGAAAGTCCAGCCTGGTACTGATCCCTGAGCGATAAGCCAGTCGCTTCCTGCAAAGCACAATGGAGGAAGAACTCCATTCCCTGTTGGTATTAAAACTTGGCTGTGATTCTGCTGCTAATGAAACCTGAGGAGGTTTATATCCACTTGCGGAATTGTGCTGACTCCTCTCTGGCTGCGACGACCTGCTGGGGACGGATTGAATTTTGTTAAAGCGGCACTGGGGTCAGATATGATCCCTCTAAAAGTTGGTCCAAAGTGCAGAAAAATAGTGAATTTGATGTTTTCTGATAGTGCCCCAACATTATATATAGGCCCATATCAGTAGATTAGATAGTAAATCATGACAGGGAAACTCACTTTGAAGTTTGAAAATGACTGTTCATCTTGTTTTTACATATAAAAAATCTCTAATAGCACTTGTTTAGACCCTGTCTACATTAAGCCGGATAACTCATTAAACAAATAATTATTTAGCCTAAACCCCATTTCAGTCACATTAAATCATCGTTAAAGGTTTCCCTCCTTGGATAATTTTTTTACAAGGGTAAGTGCGCCGTCTATTTCTTGAATCGCTGGCTCTTAGCTTTTTATGGATTTATTGATCGTTTACAAACTGAGTTTGGAGAGGAAGTGATGCCAGAAAGGCCGCGCCCCACACAGGAAGTGACGTCAGAAAGAACGCGCCACAGCCAGCTTCATAATAAAGCGGTTTCGTAACTCGGAGCTAACCACTGGAAATATGGAGGCGAGTCATCCAGACATGCCAGTGTTTCTCATTCCGTCTGGACAGATGCTTGTGGAAATCACACATGAATACCTTAAGAGAAAGCGATTGCAGCTATTTGGGATACAACACTTCTCAGACGGCAAGAGAACTTTCGAATTTCCTGGTCAGCTGTGATTGTACTTACCGAAAAACGTTGTTCATTTGTCGAAGGAGAGACAACGAGAATGCCGGCTCACATGGATGTGAGCCGGCGAGGGAAGACTATGCAAAACAGCGAATGCTTTTGGACTGGCAAAGCAGACTGTATCAGTTATTGTCCGCCATGTATGTTGCGGACTCAACGTCTAGGTCCAGAGCAGGGGTCACCAACCTTTTTCAAACCAAGGGCTACTTCTTGGGTACTGATTAATGCGAAGGGCTACCAGTTAGATACACACTTAAATAAATTGCCAGAAGTAGCCAATTTGCTCAATTTACCTTTAACTCTGTTATTATTAATAATTAATGATATTTATCTTTGTGGAAACACTGATCATCTTAATGATTTCTCACAATAAATATATATAGAAACAGATAAATATCAATATGCAACACTTTATTTTTATATTTTCTCTAAGTGCACATTTTTCAAATTGAACATTTTCAAATGATCACTTCTAAGACAGTCTTGTGAAATCACAATATCCCATTTTAACTAGTTAGCCACTAACATTTTTTAACAAATCATGAATTACTTTGCACCATGTTTGTACAAATAATAACTCATGTAAAATACAAAAGTAAACTCTCAAATTTTTAAATCATGTCACACTTTGAACTGGACACCAAATCTGTTATCTGTTTCTTTGTCAGTTAGTGGGAAGCCTGGCATTGCATGCTGTTGACTAGTGTGTTGTACTCTGGTGTGTAACTTGACACTGCAACTCTGAGTGAGTCTTGCAGATGTGCATCAGTGAGGCGTGTTCTGTGTTTGTTCTTGATGAAGTTCATGTCAGAAAAGGCTGATTCACAAAGATAAGATTTTTCCTCATTGTTTGCGGAACCTTCTTAATCTTTTGGACATATTTTCACAGCAATCTGGCCTTAAGCTTAATTATGATAAATGTAAAATGTTAAGGATCGGAAATCTAAAGGGAACGTCCTTTCAAATGGAATGCAAAGTGCCTGTTTTGTGGACAGATGGACCAGTTAACATACTTGGTGTTGTTGTCCCAGAAAATCTGGAAGATCTAGGCTCAGTAAATTATGATAATCGACTAAGAAAGCTGGACAAAATTATGCAATTATGGAAAGGGAAATCCCTAACCTTGTATGGTAAAATGTCTATTGCCAACTCGTTAATTATTCCTCAATTTATTTATTTGTTTTTGTCATTACCAGCTCCATCACAAAACTTGTTTAAGATGTATGAGCGGAGGGTCTTCGATTTTGTCTGGAACGGCAAACCAGAAAAGATTAAAAGAAAGGTTTTGTACAAAGAGTATGAATATGGGGGCCTGAAACTTCTCAACCTTGAAGCTATGTGTCTGTCTTTAAAAGCATCAATTGTTCCAAAGATGTATTTAAACATTGAGTGGTACACAAATGTCCTGTTGGACAAAAAACATGTACTGTATCAAAATAAATTGTATCCTTTTTTACAAGTGATCCCCTCCCAGAGAGTCTGCTGGGAAACATGGCGGGGTTCATAAAGGAAACAATCCACTCATAGTGGTGTTTTCAATTTTATGTGCCAGAAAAAAGAGACAATATTTTGCAGCAGTTAATATGGATGAACTCTAATATTGTAATAGATGGAAAGCCTTTCTTTTGGAAAAATATGTTTGAAAGAGGAATCCTTTTTGTCAATGATATTATCAATGAGAATGGTAAAATTATGAAGTATGATGAATTTAGAGCTATGTATGGTGATGCTTGCTCAAGCTTTTCATTATATCAACTAACTGGAGTAATTGGGAAAAGATGGAAACAAATAATTAATTATGGAACTACTAAATTATTAGTTTGTAGACCTCTAATAAGAAATTCTAGTTGGCAAAAAGGAAGTAAAATAAATAGAAAAATATATCATTTTTATTTAATAAAGAAATCTTTGAAGGCTGCCTCATACAACACAAATGGAAAATGGGAGGACTTTTTTGACTGCCCGTTGCCATGGGATGCCATATTCAAACTAATCTCTAAAACCACTATCGATGTGCAAAATCGTTATTTTCAAATTAAAATTATTTATAACTTCTTACCCACAGGGAAAATGTTAAAATTATGGAATATGACAGAGTCAGATGATTGCCGATTTTGTTGTCAGGAGCCTGAATCCACCCTGCATTTGTTTTGGTATTGTCATATTGTGTCTTTGTTTTGGGTGGAAGTTGAAAAAATGTGTTTAAGGATTGGTTTGTTTATGAAGCTTAATGTGGTTTCTGTTATTTTAGGAGAGTTCATTGACAATCATGATTTAGTCAATTTAATTATAGTACTCGGTAAAATGTTTATTTTTAAGGCCAAAAACAGATATTCACTTAGTATTACTTTCTTTAAAACATTTATTCAGTATTTTCTAACTTTAGAAAGTTACATGGTTGAAAACGATAATGATGCCAAAAAACATTAAAAAAAAGACGAGAAGTCCTCAAAGGCTTATTTTGAAAGTATAATTATGTTTATAGATTATATGATATCTGTTGTTGTGTTCCCTAATTTGAGTGACCTGGACATAATCTGGACTGTACATAAATGCTTATTTTGAAAATGTAATTTTGTTTATAAATTATATGCAATCTGTTGTGTTCCCTAATTTTTTTCTGTGTACATGAATGAAGGTGTGGGTTGCTGAGTCCGACTTGGAC
Organism: Entelurus aequoreus; assembly: GCF_033978785.1. Classification (NCBI taxonomy): domain Eukaryota; kingdom Metazoa; phylum Chordata; class Actinopteri; order Syngnathiformes; family Syngnathidae; genus Entelurus; species Entelurus aequoreus. Next base: position 24,861,896 of record NC_084745.1, read on the forward strand.
ATTATCTGGACTGGGCCTGGTTTAAAAAACCCTTTAAACAAATCTAATTTCATTGACAACCTGGTCTGTTGAAGATAAGGCCCTTTTTTTAAAAATAAAATAAAATAAGATAAATAAATAAAAAACATTTTCATGGATTAAAAAGAAAGTAAAACAATATAAAAATAATTACATAAAAAATAGTAATTAATGAAAATGTTAGTGGACCAGCAGCCTATACAATCATGTGTGCTTCAGGGACTGTGTCCCTTGCAGATGTGTTGTCTATGTTGTGGGAACCAGAATATTGGTAGCAGAAAGAAATAACCCCTTTTGTGTGAGTGGGTGTGGATGAGTGTGCATGGGGGAGGTTGTTTGGGTTGATGCACTGATTGAAAGTGTATCTTGTGTTTTTTCTATGTAGATTTAATTAAAAAAAAAAATAAATAATAATAATATATATATATATATATTTTTTAGAACAGGCCCGCGGGCGACTCATCTGGTCCTTACGGGCGACCTGGTGCCCGCGGGCACCGCGTTGGTGACCCCTGGTCCAGAGTATATCAAGTCCCCAAAAAGGCCTACACTAAGCCGCTAAGGTTATCCAGGGTAAATCCCACCAAACCTTATCCTTGTCCACACACACACTATGGTCGTTTAAGACCCCCTCCCCCATCTGTCAGCCGGCGCAACGCGACCTAGTACGCATGCGCGGGAAATGCGCACGTCATAGTCACCTCCAGTGTTGCTTTGTGTGCAAGTTCTTAAATTTTCGTTATCTGAACAATATCCAGTGTTGTGGTATTTCAGTTAACTGGAATCCATTGTGCTGTGGAGCCCTATTGTAGTGAATCACACCTGATACATCATAAATTAATCAAATCTTTATTGGACACGAAAGTACACAAAAAGACAAAGAACATTTGACAACAATCAATCTAGGGATCTATAGATCTGGTCAGGACACTCATGACTCTTTTGCCTTTACCTTCATTGTCCATTCGTTTTTGGTGACTTTATATACTCTGGACCTAGACGTTGAGTCCACAACATACATGACGGACAATAACTGATACAGTCTGCTTTGCCAGTCCAAAAGCATTCTCCGTTTTCCATAGTCTTCCCTCGACAGCAAGGTAATACAAAGCACACGCTACCTTTTTTATCACATCCACGGTAGCCCGCATTCTCGTTGACTCCCCTTCAACAAATGGACAACGTTTTTCGTTAAGTAGAATCACAGCTGACCTGAACATTCGAAAGTTGTCTTGCCGTCTGAGAAGTGTTGTATCCCAAATAGCTGCATTCGCTTTCTCTTAAGGTATTCATGTGTGGTTTCCACAAGCGTCTGTACATGTAGCATGTCTGGATGACTGGCTTCCATATTTCCAGTGGTTACCTCCGAGTTACGAAACCGCTTTACTATGAAGCTGGCTATAGTGCGTTCTTTCTGACGTCACTTCCTGTGTGGGGCGTGGGTGGTCTTTCTGGCGTCACTTCCTCTCCGAACTCAGTTTGTAAACGATCAATGAGTCCATACAAAGCTAAGAGCCGGGGTTTCAAGAAATAGACGGCGCACTTACCCGTGAAAAAATTTGTCCGAGAAGGGGAACTTTTGTGTGGCTGAAACGGGGCTTAAGCTAAATAATTATTCGTTTAAGGCAGGGGTAGGGAAACTATGGCTCTAGAGCCAGATGTGGCTCTTTTGATGACTGCATCTGGCTCTCAGATAAATCCTAGCTGACATTGCTTAACACGATAAGTAATGAATAATTCCGCTGGTCATCACAGTGTTAAAAATAACTACGTATCAACCAGACTACAAAGCCATCAGCAAAACCATGCAGCATTAATGGTAAGAAGTATTTCATTTATTATTGGTTAGCTTCAGAACAACATTGTTATTAAAAAGAAAAAGAGACTTATCATACTCTAAAAATGTTGGTCTTACTTAAAAATGCACGCACTTAGTTGTATTCAGAGTTAAAGAATATTATATGGCTCTCACGGAAATACATTTTAAAATATTTGGCTTTCATGGCTCTCTCAGCCAAAAAGGTTCCCGACCCGTGGTTTAAGGGGTTATCCGGCTCAGTGTAGACATAGCCTAAGGCTATTTTGACTCTAGCTTGACCATACGTGTTCTTGCACTTGACAAGGACAAATATCTATCCAGAAGTGACAAAAAATAGACGTTTCATCCTTTTTAGACATCTTGTCTGCATGCAAAGGTTCGAATATCAGAGATGCTGATTCAAAGTTGTTTTTGACTCGAGCCGATGCGCACAGCAAGGGAGGAACTCCTACATGGAGGATCTAGTTCATCGGACTCATCCTGGCGCTTTGCTGTATTGCTCTTGTTGCCATTAAAAACAGATCTTGTAGCACCGTGATCTATTTTGTGTTTTTGGGTCGGGTAGGCCTCCTTTCACCCCATCGGAAGGAGATTATTTATCCTACAAGAAGGGAATGTGCAAGAGGACACTGTTTCTTCTGTATCATGCAGCTGTGTTATACAAGTTAATGACACACACCGTTTGTTTGTCTAGCCATTTTAAGCCTGTGATACATCCGCCCCACAGTCAGGATCATTTTGAAAAGCCCTTCCACAATTTTTTTTTTGCGTAATTCTGATAATTTAGGAACTGACGATGGTAAATGGTAAACAAAACAGCAATCATTTACAGTGGTACATTATAAGTTATCCGTTCCAAATCCCAAGCAAAAATGTTTTTCATCAGAAAGACATGTACACAAAATCCTATAAATGTGTTCCAAACATTCAAAAATATTAACGCAAAACACATTTAATGAATAAAATGGATCACTTTTAGCTTTATTGAAGACTCTTGTTGGTCAAACATCGAAACTAAGCCGAGAAGGAAATACCTTTGTACTTTGCTACAAGTGATTTCTTTAAACCAATAGCGTTTCTCACCTTTTTTAATCAAAGTGCTGGTAGTCACAATTTTCTCTGGCCCCATGGTGGAATATTTTGCAGTCGTGCTTAATAGAAAAACCACACTGAGTCAAAAACGCGTAGGATTCTTTGTTAGGTCACCTGAATGCGCAAAATGTTATGCGGGCAAACAAACTGATTCAGGGGCCTTCAACGGGGTGTCCGTTACCCCCAGTGGTACTGCACAGGTACTGCAGGAGGGGTTGTACAATTTTTGGTTAATTACTTTTTAAAAATGTTTATTTTATATTCCCCATGCAATTTTTCCACACATTTAAATACAATTTAAATATCTTTAAATACACATTAACATTGATCCCACAAGCTGTCGTGTAGTTTAGAAATACCTACTCACTGTATCTTGCAGTTTTTAAATAAAATCATTAAATAAATAATGACATTATTATATTCATGTAAGCATTTAAGACAGCTAGCAATTAATGCTCCGTTGCCTGTTAGTGATGAGCATGCCAGCTGTCAGCTGGCAATTAGCATGCCAAATGTCTGCTAGCGATTAGTGCACTAGTTTTCAGCTAGACATTAGCGTGCTCGTTGCCAGCTAGCTATTAGCAGCGCTAAACTATTTATTTTAAATATCTTAGTATTGTTCAATAACAAGGTAGCTTTCAGTACAAGGCTCCACTCCATCTCTCCATCAGTTTTTGGGGTATTTTGCCTGGATAACTTTTAAGACCCCCGAACTAGTTTGTTACTATAATCGTATGACAAGACTAATTAACTGGCGGGCGGGGGGCCAAGTCCGGCCCAGGAATGACACTAGACCGGCCCGAAAAGAATAACATGAGCAGCAGATTCCCTAAAATCACTAAAGCGCTGTCATATAATAATGAATATCAATAATTATATTCAACATACTTACAGTTTAACAGGATAAACCTTGTCAAATTATATGATAGCATGTGTTAATCACAAAGATTATTATGTATTTAACACAAACATTAGGGTTAGGTCAGGCTGATTATAAAAATAAATACTAACCAAATGTACTGCATATGAAGCGACTCTTGAATAACTGTCTAAAAATAAATGTACAGTATTTTTCGGACTATAAGTCGCAGTTTTTTTCATAGTTTGGCCGGGGGTGCGACTTATACTCAGGAGCGACTTATGTGTGAAATTAACACATTACCGTAAAATATCAAATAATATTATTTAGCTCATTCACGTAAGAGACTAGACGTATAAGATTTCATCGGATTTAGCGATTAGGAGTGTTTGGTAAACGTTGTTGCGTTGACCAACATTCCTCCAATGGGGAATTCAAATTGCTAGTCTCTCCCAGATTCTTTTTATGGCAATACGCTGATGTTTATATTCAATCTCCAGGCAATAGTTGGTATTTTGTAGTTTATTCTCAAAGCTTAGAGGACAAACCTGAGACCAACCCAGCACCCAAGCGTTCCCTAGCCCAGTCCAGATCGGTCTAGCTCGGTCTAGCTCAAACCCCCGGAAGTCCCGTGATCTTCCGTCTGTCCCTCGCCCCCACTCTCTTTGTTTAGACTACTCCGAGTTTTCTCTACTCTGACACATTAGAATCTAGAAGGCCAACACCTTACTATGAGACTCAAAAGAAGGAAGAATACTAGCTATTCTTTATATGACTATAGGAGTTTAGAAAGAAGTAACACTTAAATATGGATATGCTTCCAACAACGTATAGCATGTTCTATATGTTATACCGTAATTTCCGGACTATAAGCCGCACCTGACTATAAGCCGCACCAGCTAAATTTAGGGGAAAATACAGATTGCTCCATATATAAGCCGCACCCGACTATAAGCCGCAGGGTTTTGATGTGTAATTACCGTAGTATATAGGGGTTCCTGCTACCACGGAGGGGATTGTCGGGACAGAGATGACTGTTTGGGAACGCAAAGCGTCCCATTTATTAACTATAAATCTTTCAATCATTCAATCAAACTTTCACATCTTTGACATGGCGAACAGCATTTGTGCAGAGTACAAATAATACAACGGTGCAAAGTAATACAAAGTGCTCGCCTGTACGTTATCAAAATAACCAGCGTACCGGTATATGAAAAGTCAGTCTTTAATCATTGTGTCATCGTCTTCCTCCTGCGTACTAAAACCACCAAAATCCTCTTCGTCTGTGTCGGAGAAGAACAGGCCGTAAATAAGCCGCACCCTTGTATAAGCCGCAGGGACCAGAACGAGGGGAAAAAGTAGCGGCTTATAGTCCGGAAATTACGGTAGTTATTTGAATGACTCTTACCAATATATGCAATATTTACCACATAAAACATTTTAAAGTGAAATATTTGAAGTAATTGGAGCCCTGAAAATAATTCATTATAACATGGATTTCTTCTCATTATTTTTTTTTTTTGAGCAATGGCAAAAAAAAGAAAAATAAACAAGACAAAAGAAAAAAAAACAGCCTGCATGGCAGCTTTTGTGTCAACATTTCAACTTTTTCTCCTTAGATTTCACCTCATTCCACTTTTTTTAATGTTCTTTTTTATTTTTACAATAGTATTTCCAGAATGTGTGGCGGGCCGGTAAACAATTAGCCGCGGGCCGCAAATGGCCCCTGTGCCGCACTTTGGACACCCCTGATATAAGTAATCTATATACACTGACTGCTCCAAAGGATGTTCAATTCCTATAGTATTACACCTTGAGAAGACATACCCTACAGATAAAAATGTTGTTGAAATGCAGCGTATTAGCTGCGTAACCTCCTACTTTTAACAAACAACTCTCTCGTCCCAAGAGAAGTGTGCCGCTTCCTTAGATAGAACCAGGTCAAACTACAGGGTCAGGTGTGCACTTTTATGGTCAGGCATGAAACAAAACCTCCGTTTTAGTCCAAATACCCAGAAGGCAGTGCCGTAAAAAACACATATGAGACCCACTGTAACCTATCATCATCATTATCATGTGCACAAGCACCTCCGGGCCTCATAGCGTAAAGATAAGTAGAGACATTCATCTTAGTGTAATGGCATGCCCTCACTCTGGGTCAATAATGTCAGCTCAGGCCATTACTGTTATTTCTCATTTGGAATTCTTGCTCATATAGACGCTCATTAATAGAGCCAATAAGTGTCACTGAGGCCGCGCTGTACTGAAGAGTCACAAATATGTGGCAGACACCAGTTAGTTGTTGCCAAATACTTTTAATAGAGTAAAAAGCAGAGCGTAATACCGAAGTAATGAACTTTTATGTCTGGCATTGTGCCCATTTGCACCTGTAAGACATTTATCACTGGAACACCGCTCTTCGAATGAGAATAAACATGATGAAATGATTACTGGCCAGGAAGGCACACGTGCGACAAAGAGGAATTTTGTATCTGCAGTAAAAGGAGGCGAGATGTTCATAAAAGAGCACCAAGCGGACCTCGGTCGGACCAACTGAGGTGGTGTTTACAACACCTGCGAGCCACATGTGGACCGGACCCCACTTGGAAAACTCCTAAGTCATCATTAAAGCCGAGGGTGGAGTGGGATCGTTAAGTCGTTATTTATGTGCTTTCTGCTGTTTTATCGCCTCCAGGCGCAGTCGCACCGTGCCTCAGAAGAATAACACAATTGTACCAGCCACCGAGGGTTGGGGGGGGTTAAGGCTAACAAAAAAAATGCAGATGTTGATAGTCTGGGTCGGCTAAAAAAATCACTTTTACGTCCCGTAACCCTAACCCGGGGTCAGCAACCCGCGGCTCTCGAGACGCATGCCGCTCTTTAGTGCCGCCCTAGTGGCTCCCTGGAGCATTTTTAAAAAAGGATTGAAAATGGAAAAAGATGGGGGGAAAATAATTTTTTAGTTTTATATTGTTTTTTGTTTGGGGACAAACATGACACAAATCTTCCCAATTGTTAGAAAGCCCACTGTTTAATATGCTTGTGTGTATGCTTCACTGTTGAGAGTATTTGGTCAACATAATTTTTTCCTACTAATTTCGGCGGGTCTTGAACTCACCATAGTGTGGACTGTGACGCAACAGTTTGTTTACATGTAAAATCTTCCACTCCTTCTTTGTCTCATTTCGTCCACCAAAAGTTTCATGCTGTGCGTGAATGCACAAAAGTGCGCTTTGTTGATGTTATTGACTTGTTGGAGTGCTAATATTTGGTCAATGCTAACATGCTATTTAGGCTAGCTGTAGGTACATATTGAATCATTATTCCTCATTTGTAGGTATATTTGAGCTCATTTAATATCCTTTACTTTTATCCTCTTTGTATATAATTTATGTCATGTCTCATGACATATTATCTGTATGTAATATTGGCTGCATTTCAGGTAGTTCTTTGTGTGCCATGTTGTTCCAGACCACATTTTTATTCTTAAAAACGTTCCTATGACTTTAAAGGCCTACTTAAATGAGATTTTCTTATTTAAACAGGGATAGCAGGTCCATTCTATGTGTCAAACTTGATCATTTCGCGATATTGCCATATTTTTGCTGAAAAGATTTAGTAGAGAACATCGACGATAAAGTTCGCAACTTTTGGTCGCTGATAAAAAAGCCTTGCCTGTACCAGAAGTAGCGTGACGTCACAAGTTGTGGAGCTCCTCAAATCTGCACATTGTTTACAATCATGGCCAGCAGCAGCGAGAGCGATTCGGACCGAGAAAGTGACGATTACCCCATTAATGTGAGCGAGGATGAAATATTTGTGGATGAGGATAGTGAGAGTGAAGGATTAGAGGGCAGTGGAAGCGATTCAGATAGGGAAGATGCTGTGAGAGGCGGGTGGGACCTGATATTCAGCTGGGAATGACTAAAACAGTAAATAAACACCAGACATATATATACTCTATTAGCCACAACACAACCAGGCTTATATTTAATATGCCACAAATTAATCCCGCATAACAAACACCTCCCCCCTCCCGTCCATATAACCCGCCAATACAAATCAAACACCCGCACAACACACTCAATCCCACAGCCCAAAGTACCGTTCACCTCCGTAAAGTTCATACAGCACATATATTTCCCCAAACTTATGTACGTGACATGCACATAGCGGCACGTACGTACGGGCAAGCGATCAAATGTTTGGAAGCCGCAGCTGCGTACTCACGGTAGCGGGTATCCAACTCAAAGTCCTCCTGGTAAGAGTCTCTGTTGTCCCAGTTCTCCACAAGCATGCGTATCCAACTCAAAGTCCTCCTGGTAAGAGTCTCTGTTGTCCCAGTTCTCCACAAGCATGCATATCCAACTCAAAGTCCTCCTGGTAAGAGTCTCTGTTGTCCCAGTTCTCCACAAGCATGCATATCCAACTCAAAGTCCTCCTGGTAAGAGTCTCTGTTGTCCCAGTTCTCCACAAGCATGCATATCCAACTCAAAGTCCTCCTGGTAAGAGTCTCTGTTGTCCCAGTTCTCCACAAGCATGCGTATCCAACTCAAAGTCCTCCTGGTAAGAGTCTCTGTTGTCCCAGTTCTCCACAAGCATGCATATCCAACTCAAAGTCCTCCTGGTAAGAGTCTCTGTTGTCCCAGTTCTCCACAGGCCAATGGTAAAGCTTAACTGTCATATTTCGGGAATGTAAACAATGAAACACCGGCTACGTGTTTGTGTTGCTGCAGCCGGCCGCTAATACACCGCTTTCCACCTACAGCTTTCTTCTTTGCTATCTTCATTGTTCATTAAACAAATTGCAAAAGATTCACCAACACAGATGTCCAGAATACTGTGGAATTTTGCAATGAAAACAGACGACTTAATAGCTGGCCACAATGGTGTCCCAAAATGTCCGCTACAATCCATGACGTCACGCGCAAACGTCATCATACCGAGACGTTTTCAGCAGGATATTTCGCGGGAAATTTAAAATTGCACTTTACTAATCTAACCCGGCCGTATTGACATGTGTTGCTATGTTAAGATTTCATCATTGATATATAAACTATCAGACTGCGTGGTCGGTAGTAGTGGGTTTCAGTAGGCCTTTAACTCCAGACTTCTTCTGTTTGATTGATATTGTCATTACTACCACAAGTGGTGGAAAAGTGTAATACGCACCACATCTAAGAAACAATATTTTTTGGCGGCCCTCTTTGCGGTACAACAATGGGCCCTCGCCCTTTGGTTAAGAAACACTGATATAGATGATCTTTGACTAGCTTTTTGCCAGTAGGACCTTAAAAACAACATGCAAAGACACTACAGTATATTAAAACTGCCGATAGTTAGTTTTAACACAACATGGCGAGAGAAATGAGTGACGCATGTTGAAAAATTGCACTGCTTCACAATCTCAGAGTCGATGTTGGAATTCATCCATCCATCCATTTTCTACCGCTTGTCCCTTTCGGGTTCACAGGGGTTGCTGGAGGGCGGAAGGCGGTGTGCACCAGCAAACATTACTTAGCTTGCCAAAGATTGTAATAAATCCATTAAAAGAAGACAGCCTGCCATTTCCTTTAACTTGGACACACAGATCTATACTTTTGGCCATTAAAAGCCAGTTATCTCACGTTCTGAGTAGCCTCTGATTTACTAATAGTTTATAATGTTGTAGAAAATAAATTTCTGTCAACGAAGATTTGCTTCAGCCTGCGACACGTAGTCATTTTGATAGTAGGTTATTATAGCTAATGTAGACACTTACATCATGTGTTGCCTTCATTATAAGACGTATATACGGCTTTTCATTTTTTGCGGCTCCAGACAGATTAGTTTTTTGTATTTTTGTTCCAATATGGCTCTTTCAACATTTTGGGTTGCCGACCCCTGCCCTAACCCATTACTCAACTACAGAAATTTTAGATCTTGATGCAACATATGTACAGAATAAACTACATGATTTTAGTATATCAGTTGAGGAAAATGTATAAATGACATCAATAACATCCTGTAATTTGATTTTGATATTATTATTAATTTCCTCTTCTGATAGATTGAAAATTAACACCAGCATTTTAAAACTCTGCCAGACTCAATTCCACCTATTATTATAATGAACATTATCACATAATTTATTCAGAAAGTATGAATAACAAATAATAAATAATAAATGATAAATGGGTTATACTTGTATAGCGCTTTTCTACCTTCAAGGTACTCAAAGCGCTTTGACAGTATTTCCACATTTACCCATTCACACACTGATGGCGGGAGCTGCCATGCAAGGCGCTAACCAGCAGCCATCAGAGGCAAAGGGTGAAGTGTCTTGCCCAAGGACACAACGGACGTGACTAGGATGGTAGAAGGTGGGAAGGTGGGAATGAAGAAAGGATACTGTTAACTACAACATGTAAGGTAAAAAAAGAACATTATGATTTGTACATTTTCGAAATGTGCTTGTTCTATTTTTAAACTAAGAAAACAATCAGATATTGTCTTTATTTGTAAATTATGCCATGATTTTACTAGTCCCGCCCACTTTGGAGTAGATTTTCCCCCTATGTGGCCCCTGAGCTAAAATAAGTTTGACACCTTTGATCTAGGGGCTAACCAGGGGTATAGCGCATCCCTTAAATGATCAATACAGTGAGGTGTTTCGAGCGTAGGGCTGGGCGATATATCAATATACTCGATATATCACGGGTTTGTCTCTGTGCGATATAGAAAATTACTATATTGGGATATTCAAGTATACGTTGTCACGCAGTTGCTTTTAGCTGCGGGCATTACACTACAGGCGTTTGTCACTCTTTGTTGTCTCTCCTTCTCACAGAGACATAAAACAAGCGCACCTTCTTACATACGTCACATACGTATACGCCCTCGCAGAGCAGAGAGGTAGCAGCATGGGTAACGTTAGCTGTGGTGCGAGTGGTAATACGAGAGAAAGAAGTTGTGAATCGGTAACAAATGAAGAAAGAATTAATTCCCAAGAAAAACAGCGGTGGTTTGGCTTCAAGCGGGAATATGTCGAACAGACAACCGTAATTTGTCAAGGGTGGGGCAAAAGCGTTGCTACAAAAAGTAGCATTACTGCTAATATGTAGCATCATTTGAAAAGTCACCAGCTAGAGAATAAGGAGTGCTTGAAACTCTGCATGTCAACATCTCCGACCGGTGCCACACCCACAAAATGCCCAAGCAACCATTTCCACATCAACACCGTATGAAAAAAATAGTCAACAACAGAAGGAGATAACGTTCGTAGGAACCTACCACATAGCCAAGGACATACACAATTTGATTTCCTATTATGCAGCTCATTTTTATTTCACACTTATTGAAATATCTTGTGTGACATCATGCACAAAAGTGCACTTTTTTTGTTTTACAATATTGTAGTGGCGTTCTGTACAAAAAGTGCACTTTAATTTAGTTTTGCTTTGATATATCATCTTAGCAGAGGTGGGTAGTAACGCGCTACATTTACTCCGTTACATTTACTTGAGTAACTTTTGGGATAAATTGTACTTATAAGAGTAGTTTTAATGCAACATACTTTTACAATTACTTGAGTATATTTATAGAGAAGAAACGCTACTTTTACTCCGCTCCATTTATCTACATTTTCCTGAGGGAACTCTCCTGAAGGAATCAATAAAGTACTATCTATCTATCTATTCAGCTCGCTACTCGCTACTGATTTTTATCGATCTGTTAATGCACGCTTTGTTTGTTTTGGTTTGTCAGACAGACCTTCAAAGTAGGATCTATCGCATGCCTGCGTTTCACCAATCAGATGCAGTCAATGGTGACGTTTGACTCCGTTTCACCAATCAGATGCAGTCACTGGTGACGTTTGACTCCGTTTCACCAATCAGATGCAGTCACTGGTGACGTTTGACTCCGTTTCACCAATCAGATGCAGTCACTGGTGACGTTGGACTCCGTTTCACCAATCAAACAGAGCCAGGCGGTCACATGACCGTCACACGTGGACCCCGACTTAAACAAGTTGAAAAACGTATTCGGGTGTTACCATTTAGTGGTCAATTGTACGAAATATGTACTGTACTGTGCAATCTACTAATAAGTTTCAATCAATCAATCAAAAGTGTGAAGGAAAAATGACACTTTTTTATTTCAACCGTACCTCCCGTCAAAAGCCTAAAGACTGACCGCACAGTTCCTGTCTTCACAATAAAAGTGCCGCTCCATCGCGCCTGCGCTAACAAAATAAGAGTCTCCGAAAGCCAGCGCAAACAAGCTAGCAAGCTACGGAGTTTGCCGCCAATGTAATTCTTGTAAAGTGTATAAAAACGAATATGGAAGCTAAACACAGAAAGGAAGAACTTTTTTTCTCCTCCATTTGAAAACGTGGACGTTATCAGCACTGCTGTCTGATTCCAATCAATGCAAGTCATCAGAATCAGGTAATACACCAACTTATATTCTTGTCTTCATGAAAGAAAGTAATCTATATGTTAAACATGCATGTATATTCATTAAAACACCTTTAACATGTGAACAAAAACGGCAAAATAAATAAATATAAATTATATACTGTATATATAAATGTATGTGTGTGTATATATATATATATATATATATATATATATATATATATATATATATATATATATATATATATATATATATATATATATATATATATATATATATATATATATATATATATATATATATATATATATATATATATATGATATGTGTGTGTATATACAGTATATGTATATATGAGGTAGATCACCTCGACTAGGTCATTTAAAAAGTAGCTGGCCTGCTGAAAAAGTGTGGGCACTCCTGGCTTACATGAACTCAACGTCAAATTTGAGGAAGCACATCGCGGTAAGTAACGTTAGTAGATATTTTGGCTGTCACCGTAGGCTGATTTTAGCTTCCCTGCTATGAATCACTGTCAAATGTACGTCGTGTGGGGACATTTATTAACACACTGCAGACTCACAGACACACACACACACACACGCATGCATAGAAACACTAATCAGAAGTGCACAGTGTGTTTACCATGAATTGATTAACATTGAAAAACTTATGGGGGTGTTACCATTTAGTGGTCAATTGTACGGAATATGTACTGTACTGTGCAATCTACTAATACAAGTTTCAATCAATCAATCAATGAATGCCTACTGAGCCTATGGTGCTGTTAAGTTATTGTGGCTCAATTTGCCTTATTTTTTTTTTAATTTTAATGTATTATTATTTAATATATATTATTGTTTTACTTGCTTAAGAGATATTCCTGGCTCTGAATTTGCTCATTGCTATTTTTATGTTTTTGTGCATTATTTGTTGCCGTCATTAAACGAACAGGTTACTCATCAGTTACTCAGTACTTGAGTAGTTTTTTCACAACGTACTTTTTTACTTTTACTCAGGTAAATATTTGGGTGACTACTCCTTACTTTTACTTGAGTAATAAATCTCTAAAGTAACAGTACTCTTACTTGAGTACAATTTCTGGCTACTCTACCCACCTCTGCATCTTAGTGACATCATGCACAAAAGTGCACTCATAGCTTGTTTTAAAATGTCTCTGACAAACTTACACTTTCTGTTTTGAAATGACATGAATGTTTGTGCCACTGCTTAATAACTGTTTAATAAATACAGTTTTGCTCAATCGACTTAGTTGGGATTTCCCTCTCTGCATGAAAGTTTAAAATTAGCATATATTAATGCAGTATGAACAAGAGTGTTTTAATGTAGACACATAGAATCATCATACTGCTGTGATTATATACATCAAGTGTTCATTCAAGGCTAAGGCAAAATATCGAGATATATGTATATAGTGTATCGTGACATGGCCTAAAAATATTGAGATATTAAAAAAAGGCCATATCACCCGGCCCTACTTGAGCGTGCAGGATAGCCAATTGTCTTGTGATCACTCCTCGCCAGTTACGTTTGGTAACCATCACCTTTCTATAGTGATTGGTACCAATGCCTGGTTCCCTAATAACGCTGGTGCAGACGTAAACGCTAGTAACCAGAATGCAAACTAATAGTAGTGCTAAGTGAAAGCAGACTCATCCACCTGCAACCTATGTTTGAGTAAGTTTTGTAACATCTCTTTGGCTATGTCCACACCAACACTGATACTTAAACGCGTACTTAGCTCTGTGTTTAGGCCTCCTGTCCACACGCGAACGCACACTTTTGTCCTTAAAAACTTAGACTTTTGCAAACACTGGCCAAAGTGAAGAGTTCCATGACTCTCCGCTCAGCGTATGAGTGTACACGGCTCAAACGGAGACTTGTACTCCTCTGATGAGGTCACAGTTGTGCGCTGTCATTTTCAAAGCTCGACAACAGACCTTGCTGGCTTTAAACTCACTATAATAGGACATGCTGTATGTTTAAACGTAAACATGCTGCTATGTTCACTCTACGCTGATATAAAAGACACATTCAAGATTCAAGATGCTTTATTATTGTCCATTCTTTAACATGTACAAGACAAATAAGAACTGAAATTTCATTTTCGGCACAGTCCCACTAAGAACAGACATACGTTACAGGGGGACAAGACGGGACCGTCAACGGATCAGCCACTTACAGCGCTCCTTAAAAAAGGTGGGAAAAAGGTGATATTTGGAAAGAGGGGAAGAGTAAAAAAAATATCAGTCTAAGGCTGGACCCTCGAGAGGGGTCCTGACTGAGTCCAAGGAAAAAACCTCACATAGCATAGCACACATAAACATGATACATATAATCACAACAACTCGCAACAGAGGGGGGGGGGGGGGGGGGGGGGATTTGGGGCCCTCAAGGCCGGCTGCCGCTATAAAGCGCTACTCAGCCGTCCACAACCCCGAAGAGGAATTAAGCAGTGATGAAGGCGTTGATTGGGGAAGGGGCGGGTGCGTGCATGTATGCCCAATTAACTTGGGTGAGATGTTGAAATGTTTTTGTAGACTGGGGCCGATCTCAAAGTTCGACACCAGGTGTTATTGAAAAAAAGGAAGGTCAAAAGTGTCCATCGTTGAGGAGCAACGCGTTACTAAGTAACGCGTTACTGTAACGCCGTTAGTTTCGGCGGTAACTAGTAATCTATTGCGTTATTTTTTATATGCAGCAACTCAGTTACCGTTACTGCATGATGCGATACTGCGTTATTTTACGTTATTTTTATGTAATATCGGCTAGAAACAGAAGATCTGAGTGTGTTTTATTGGAGCGCTCCGGGGGAAAAGAAGAAGCGTGCTTTCTGTGGGTGGGGGAAAGCACGCCTCCCCGCAGGGGAGACGTTCCTCCAGAGCCGTACTTCGGGGCTAACAACCTTCACTTTATCCGGAAGAGGGTCTTTACAGCTGAGGGTGAATGACGAGCCCGGCGGTTTGTTGCAACTTTGTGACTTTATTGGACGCAGCCATCCACCAAGCTAGAGCACCTGCACGCACTCACTGTCGCCGCTTCCTCACCTCTCTCGCCCACTCACTCACTGACGTCACTCACCTCACATGCTGTCATATCTTAAAGGGACACACACACACACACACACACATACGCTACTCTCATAACAACTAACAAGACATCATGGCGAAGCCAGAAGTCGAGTTTTTTAACATGGAGACATTCTCAATACTTTTGTCGAGCACAAAGAAAATAAAATTTTAGTTAAATGTAAGTTGTGTCTTGGATCAAAGATCCTATCTACTTAAAGTTAAGGTTAAAGTGCCATTATGTTGCAGCTATTTAAAATAGTTTTGTCCATTTTTTGTGGCCTGAAATAAATTGGCCCTTTGAAACATATCTTCGTCTTTGTGTGTTGTATGTAGACCACATTGCTTTCTGAGTTCAGTGATGCAAATGCATGTCGAGTTGATCAACAGATGGTATTATTCTCCAGTGCAATAACAGTACTGAAATGAAGGCTGAAAGGGCATTAATGGGAGCCTTAAAAAAAGGGGAAAAAAATAAGTAACTAAATAGTTACTTTTCACAGTAACACATTACTTTTTGGTGTAAGTAACTGAGTTAGTAACTGAGTTACTTTTGAAATAAAGTAACTAGTAACTGTAACTAGTTACTGGTTTTCAGTAACTAACCCAACACTGTTGAGTCCTCGGGGTAGTTTTTCAGAACAGCCTGTTCCTGCGTCAAGGCCATTCGAGTGAGTCAAATCGTAGATTAGGATGTTGTTTTCTTCGAGCAGTCAAAACAATGACTTGCCTGCTCTGTGTCCGTGCTGGTTCTCTCAAATTCAATGTATTTCTCCTTCTCAGCAAGCTTCTCCATGATGAGATCCATTTTGCGATTCAGATCAGAAATCGCCACAATCTGTGTTCCCACAGCCCGACCCAATCCTTCCATTGCGACGAACAGCCATTGGGCTCCTTGAGTGGCTGCCATCGTCTTCCGAATTTGACTATACACCAGAGCAATGCCCAGCCCAATCAGCAGGTGCCCCGCGATCACGGTTCCAAATAGGTAGATGTCTTCCACGTCCTCGATGGAAAGGACTGAGAGGCACATGATTCTCCATTTATCCCAGGAGTCTCTCACGTACCCCGCAGCAATCGTTCCATCAGGGCAGCCAGGCTCCCCCGAACCTTTTTTCCTTGTCGAAAAGACTTTGTCAATTGCGTCGAGAGTCCAGCTGATCATATCCATGTTTGATGTTTAGATTTGAGGACAGCGCAAAGAAAGAGGCTTCAAAAAAGTTCAGACAGGACAAAACTAAGAAAGCAAGCAGGGAAGGAGGGAGCGGAGAAAAATGCGACCGCCCTCACCAAGAGGCAAGACAGAAAACTGAAATTCTCCAGCTGATGGGACAACTTTCAATCAATCAATCAAAGTTTATTTATATAGCCCTTAATCACAAGTGTCTCAAAGGGCTGCACAAGCCACAACAACATCCTCGGCTCAGATCCCACATCAGGGCAAGAAAAAAACTCAACCCAATGGGATACAATGAGAAACAAGACTTTGACAAGCAAGACTCTTTGCTTTATGTCATAAGAAAGGTGCAACATTATTGCATGTTTTAGTCCTTATTTAAGGACAGATCATGAAGTTAACTTACATGTGTTGGTTCCATTTGTGTAGATGGAGCTCGGCGTGAACGTGCACACGCGTATAGCGTGCCAAAGCGATTTAAAAATATATATATATATATATATATCATTCCTCCTTGTTAGTGAGTACTGATGTCAAAGACAATGTAAACTTCATTGCACATGTAATACATCACTATATCCATGATTAAACACTTTATAATTTAACAATAGTTTTGCAGCGGCACACGCACGTCCGTGCACTTCAGGCACTTAAACATTCAAGAGGTTGCCTTGACTCCTTGTTAATGTGCGCTGATTTTAGAAATAATGTACACTTCACTGCACATGTAATATATCCCCATGTTGCTGATTAAACGTGTTATAATTCCACGAGTATTGGTGGGTTTCAGCAGCACAGGCATGTACACACATTTTAAACACTAAAAGAGATTCTTAATGTTCCAATGCAGGGCTCTGTGTAAGTGCAGGCTGGTTTTAAAGATAATCTACATGTCATTGTACATCTAGTATATAAAAAAAAAAACATGGCTGATTTTCCAGGGTTCTGATTGGACCAAATGTGCGTCTGTGTGTACACATGAACCATTTTGAAACTGCACTACCGTGTTGGTGTGGACATGGCCTATTGCCATGCTGAACATGCAGTGATCAGTTCCAGCACCGCGCACATATTGGCTGAAGCGCTCGTTCTTTTTACTGCTGGTATTGCTAATTCTTTGAATAGAATAGAATAGAATGCCTTTTATTGTCACTATACACAGGTACAATGAGATTAAAAACAACTCCAGTATCAGTGCGACAGTCTACAAAATATGCAAAACAAAGGAAGAAAAAAACAAAAGAAATAGTGCAAAAGGAGGTAAGGTGCACAGTGCAGTCCTGAAAACTATTTATGTTCAATGTGTTATTTACAGTAAATACATATTATACTATATACACATATACAGAAGCATTCAGATTTTGGGTGGAAAGTAAAAATTGCACACAGAGAGGTGCTAAACTATAAAGTCAGTGCCTATGAGAGTTTCGTGGTTATGGCTTTAGGGAAAAAACTGGTATCTTGGTTTTAGTATTATTGAAGTATTTAAATTACAATACTGTTCAACTTGAATGTCACAAAATTCCATAAAAATAAAAAGGCATTGTTTTTTTGTTTTGTTTTTTTTTAATGTGTGTTTTATTAATTGTGTTTTTATTTTTTAAGTACTAGTTGGGGCAACGTTTAAGCACCAAAAGTATCAGTTTGACACCGGTTTCAGTTTAAAATAGTGCTGTCAAATAATAATATTTAAAATCAGATTAATCACACTTTTGGATTAATTATAATTAAATTACAGGTCATTACTTGCTTGCATGATTTAAATTAACTTAAAAAAAGAGCCTAATATTTGGACACAAATGCAATTTTATTGTCGGCGTGTCATACAGGAACATTTTTCAAATGTTGTACTTTAATGCACGTCATTTATTTGCTCAAAACTTGGCAACCATTTTATATAAAGTCCCATCGGGGTGTATTTTGAAGTAAAATTTGCCAACGAGCACACCAGTCGGAGTCACCTGACTCATCTTTGCGCTGACGTATGCTTGGACCTGATCCCTGGCCATATAACTATGGACGCCGCCTTTCAGGCAACCATCCGCAGTGAAGGTAAAGGAGCAGTCAAAATACATTTTGTTTAATTTATAAATTTTTAATGCCATATTTTTGGGTGAATAATCAAATTACTTATCTCGTTGCTTTTGACAGCCCTAATTAAAATGTAAACAAAATCAATTCTTACCCCTCATAATAGAAAGTAATATCAAGGTTTCAGAATAATCCCCCAAGTCACAATAAAGACGTGTCACATAAAGAGACTAAATCAACACAGTGTCTATTTTGAAAAAGTGCAATAATACAAAATAAGACGGGCGATTCATTGAACCAAACAAGAAACCATTCAAGTCTGATTGCCAAAAAATGTGGTTAGTTGTATTTAATGAAATAATTGTATTGTTATGATTTCAGTGAGTTTATTTATTCATATGTATTCTTTTTTTTCGACGTGTCGTCTCACAAAGAAAGAAAATGTTGAAATAAAGGATATTCAATTTTTTTTTTTTAAAGAAACGAGGGAGGGTTTTAAAGAGGCCAGGCTGACTGAGTTGCACCTGAAGCTCGTTGCCCCCCACTCTGGTGTTTCCTCTCCATTTTTAAGAGGGGTGTGCTTTTCCAGCTGTGGCTGACCACCATGTTTTCTTCTCCTCATTCTGTTACCTTCCTGGGACCATGTGCCGTGCATCCACAGGATTGTGAGCATGTTATTCTTGGAAGCACTCTTCCACAAAGCCTCACTTCCCGTGTGCTTCTTTTTCTTTTCGTCTGAACTCGTCTTGTATTAATCGCCTCCATTATCTCCTACTCTGACGGCTCCTTTTGTTCCCGCCTCACCTCTTTAAAACACCAGCCCCATCCACGACTCGCCTTCTTCATCTCCTCGTATCCTTTGACTTCCTATCCTCTCCTAAGTCTCCTCCATCCTTTTGCTGTCCAATTTCTCTCATTATAAGCAGCTTGGCTCCACTAATCTACCTCAAGTGACCCCAGATGACCCTCTTGCCTCTTCTCTGCTCCTTTTTCACCACTAAGTCTGTCAGGCAGATTTTTAGTTGCCTAAAGTTTGGACTCACCTCCCCACTTAAAATGAGTGCAATAACGACACAACGAGTTGGTTACGCAACAGTTTGATAATAGGAAAAAAAAGATAGTGGTTCTAATATCAGTAAATTAACAGTAACTACATGAGGCGATTCCTAAAGGAATTGGGTGTGAATGCTCCAATGCTGAAGTTGAACTGAAATCCTGGAATTTTTTTTTTGAATTGTTGAAGTAGAGCACACAATTCAGTGTTTCCCATAAACTGCCAAAATACCTGTGGCGGTGGGGGCGTGGCTATGGGCGTGGTCACCATGACATCATCGAGTAATTTGCATAATTTACTACAATGATATGATTTTCTCTAAAAAGGCTCAAAAAATGTATACTTACTAATTAATAATAACAGTTGTGTTTTAAACGTCCATCCATCCATTTTACAATATAATTACAACACTGTATGTACATATTTATATACAGATTTGAACAATAAGTTATTCACTGAAATATATTTATTAATTGTGGTTCTTACAAAAAATATATCTTATAAAATATAAAAGCTAAAATGTCTCTTAAAGCTTTGCCCCTTTAATTAGTGCATACTAAATCATTTAACTTTAGCCTACTACTACAACCATATTATTTACCAGCAACATAAAGTGAAACAGAGGCAGAGGTGTCCTGACACAGTCAGTAACAAATAAACAGAAAACAGTAGTGGTCAAATACAAATAAGGCAACAAGAGAAGTATCCTACACTTTTCTTTTGTAAAGTAAATCTGAACAGCCTATATGGGCATCTACATCAACTATATGATTTGCCTGAGAAGCTGGACAGGACAAAAAAAATAAAATAATAATAATATTTGTGGCGGACGTAATTCTTTCGTGGCGAGCCGCCACAAATAAATGAATGTGTGGGAAACACTGCAATTCCCAAACAGGCTGAACATTTTGAAGTTGGAACAGTTTGAATCAGACGAAACATGTGGAAGTTGTGGAACATTGAAGAATGTCCCATTGATTTCAATGGAAATTTCCCCAAAATTTGGGAATTTCGGGAAAAGCTGGAGTTTTTTGGGCAATGGGAAAACAACTTGAATGAGTTGAAATGGTTGGTGTTGGAATTTTTCAAATCGGTCGAGAAATGTTGAAGTAGTAACATGTTGAATTGAAAAATGGTATTACGGAGTTCCTGGAATTTGGGGAAAACCGGGAATTTTTCCAGTTCAAAAAAGAACTTTGTTTTTTGTCCTAATTAAGAGGAATGTTTTGACGGCGGAACGGTTGAAGTGGGTTGAAAAATGTGGGAGGAGTAGTCACCAGAAAAAAGGGTAGAAATAGGGCTTTGGTAAAGCAGGAATTCTGGAAAATCCAGGAATTTTTTTTTTACTTGGAAAAAGGGTAGTTTGAATTTCCAGGATGATGGAATGTGTTGAAGGCAATATGGTTTGAGTAGGTTAAAAAATGTGGAAATGGTGGAAGTTTGAAAAATGGCCAATTCATTTTGAATGGGAAAAATGTCCCGGAAAACCTGGAATTCTCGGAAATCTGGGATTTTTTGGAATTTGTCAAGGGAAAGCCCGCAATTCCTGAATAGGCTGAACAGTTTGAAGATGGAATGGTTTGAATCGGGTGAAAAATGTGGAAGGGAGAGCGCGCCAAAATCTGGAGAAGAAAAATAAGAAGCTTTGGATCATTCACACAATAAGCCATTTTTAGGAGGAGCCCAATCACGATTTTAATGCATCAACTAACAAAGGAAATTTCAAACAAGTCCAACAGTCTGAAACCCAAACATATGAGTGAAATGCTTTATGCAACAAAGACTATGAAAATGAGAATACATTTATATTTTGGGAGAATTGTTTTCAATTAATACAATTAAACCATTATATAATTTGATCACAATTAAACACATTTTGTCAATAGTTAAAGTTAAAGTACCACTGATAGTCACACACACACTAGGTGTGGTGAAATTACCCTGTGCATTTGACCCATCCCCTTGTTCCACCCCCTGGGAAGTGAGGGGAGCAGTGAGCAGCACTGGTGCCCGCGCTCGGGAATCATTTTGGTGATTTAACTCATAATTAATCACAAAGAGTTAGTACTTAGTTATAGTTAAAAATCCCTTTTCCCAAAAAGTAATTGAGTTGGTAACTCAGTTACCTCATTGTAAGAGTAACTAGTTACTCAGCAAAGTAACTGAGATGTTATTTTTCATTTTGTTATTTTATTCATTATTACGTTTGATAACATCTTTAACATTCTGCGACCCCGATAGGACAAGTGGTAGAAAATGGATGGATGGATGGAACATCTTTAACATCAGAGATGTTTGTATTAACTGATTGAAGAATAAAAACACTACAGTATTTTAGAACATTTGGCATTTATCTGAACTCTATAGATTGCAGTGAGCCATATGATCGGCACAAAAATAAGAATGTATAAAAAAATAAATATTCCGTAAAGTAACAACATTAAATACTGAAATTACAAAAGTCAAAGTCAAAGTCAAAGTCAGCTTTATTGTCAAACAACTGTTTGTACAGGACATACAGGTGGACGAAATTGCGTTCCTCTCACATCCACGGTGTCTATAAATATAAAGTGTAAAAGAAAAATAAAAAAGACAACAATTTAAACAGTCGCATGAGGGGGGGGGAAAATATACAGGGGAAGAAGATATTACCAGAATATCTATAATATCTATCTAAGTATTCAGATGGGAGTGCAAAGTGCAATGTAAACAGTTAAAACAGTTAGCAGCATTTTGAGCATTTTTCAAAACCCAATACGGTACCAAAAATGTATACTTAGTTAAAAAGAATCAGCCTGAAAGATCTTTAGATAAAACTGTAGCCAAGTTTTGGGCAAATAAATTACATGCATTCAAGTAAAATTTTAAAATTTTTTCTCGAATTACATTCTGCCAATAAATTGCATTAGTGTACAAAAATTAGGGTATTTTCTTAAGCTAAGTTGAACAGTGCACAGGGCCAGTTGGCAGCCATGTAATGATGGTGCCGTCAGAAAAGTGAAGGGGGCAACACCTGTTCCAACATGCTCCAGCACTTTTTTTCTATGCTAATGCAGAAGTTACATTGCTGCCTTTTTGGTCGTTAGCTATTTATCCAACTCTTCGCTAGAGAAGTGGACTGCACTTTGTCAGGCCTCGGCCTTCACACCTGCACTACTTGGGTGTCCTACCTGAAGAATTAAGTGTGTGCTTGTATAGCTCTTAAGGTCACTGAGGTACGCAACCCCTTGACCACGATAAGGTGGAAATCCCTCAGAGGGGAAACCAAAAAATTAAAGTAAAATAAACAAAATAAAGTATGCTTCATCCACATGTTTTGAACCATCACAACTTGTATGTTAACATGAAAATCTTTAAATTGAATTTTACCTTAAATAGGACTACACACAATAGTCAATATTTACAAAACTGTAATCTTAAACAGTAATCTTATGAATAATACAAAAACGTTTTTCTTAAAACGAGTTTATCATCAGGTCAGCCGCATCTTGTTCGAACTGAGAAACTTATTTTTTTGTGCAAATAATCATTAATTTTGAATTTAATGGCAGCAACACATTGCAAAAAAGTTGGCACAGGGGCAGTTTTACCACTGTGTTACATGGCCTTTCCTTTTAACAACACTCAGTAAACGTTTGGGAACTGAGGAGACTAATTTTTGGAGCTTTTCAGGTGGAATTATTTCCCATTCTTGCTTGATGTACAGCTCAAGTTGTTCAACAGTCCGGGGGTCTCCGCTGTGGTGTTTTAGGCTTCATAATGCGCCGCACATTTTCAATGGGAGACAGGTCTGGACTACAGGCAGGCCAGTCTAGTACCCGCACTCTTTTACTATGAAGCCACGCTTTTGTAACACGGGGCTTGGCATCGTCTTGCTGAAATAAGCAGGGGCGTCCATGATAACGTTGCTTGGATGGCAACATATGTTGCTCCAAAACCTGTATTAAGTTAAAGTTAAAGTGCCAGTGATTGTCACACACACACCAGGTGTGGCGAAATTATTCTCTGCATTTGACCCATCACCCTTGATCACAGAATGGGAGGTGAGGGGAGCAGTGAGCAGCAGCGGTGGCCGCGCCGGGGAATCATTTTGGAGATTTAACCCCCAATTCCAACCCGTGACGTTGAGTGCCAAGCAGGGAGGTAATGGGTCCCGTTTGTACATTTCAGCATTAATGGTGCCTTCACAGATGTGTAAGTTACCCATGCCTTGGACACTAATACACCCCCATACCATCACTGATGCTGTCTTTTGAACTTTCCGCCTTTAACAATCCGGATGGTTATTTTCCTCTTCGTTCCGGAGGACACAACATCCACCGTTTCCAAAAACAATTTGAAATGTGGACTCGTCAGACCACAGAACACTTTTCCACTTTGCATCAGTCCATCGTAGAATAAAATATTACAGTGAATGGTTTATTATAGTTAGTGTGTATGTTTAGCACCAAGCAATGCTGCGGTTGCTAGTGTCACAATAAAACTGCATCCGGGTAGCAGTTGGCTTCTAAAACGTATTGCTCATCCTCTTTGTGTTCGGGCTCAAAAATATAAGGTCCGGGATCACATTTTTCTCAAAGTAATCGTTGTTGGCTCTCACAAAGTCTGCTTGATTAGCATTGTTGTTGATGGGGAAGGGATCTTTTGTTCCTAGCGCAACGTCATGCAATCACGTGACTGGCTTCCTCATTATCTCTCAAAATATATCGGGAATCTCTGTAAGATTGATACTATTTTGATCATATCTATTTATCCGCAAACTTTGAAAGTCTTTTGGTGTTATGAATCAGAGATATATGATAATAGCTTCAATATAGAGGCAGCTTGTTTTTCCACTCTACCGGTACTTTAAAGTGGTCATAGTATGACTTTGTTGTCTACATTTAAGACACTTCCCTGTGGGTTTACATGACATGTATTGGTGATTTTGTTTTAAAGACCCTCATCAAGCCACTTTATGACTTTTTCTTCAAAATATTTAGGTCAGGTAGTTTGTTGTACACACACACACAAACACCCCGCAGACATGCTTTTATTTTGTTAAGCAACCACGCAGACAAAAAAACCCACATGTGTGTAGAGAAACATCTGTTCTTGGCCTCCAATTGAGCCCAGATGGACCCCAGGGCGTATGTTACACTGAGAGGAGAGCTCTCACAGTAAAAATACCCCAACATGAACTGGGCAGCGCAGTATAATGACACAGCGAGCTACAACCAAAATCAATACCTGCCTAATTCCCCACAATGTTTTATACACTTGGCCAAAGTCCAGTTAGCTGGTGTGTTTGTGTATGAGTGTGTGCATGAATATGCTTTGTGAAGCTTTGGTTGTCTTTATTTAGCAGCAGAAGGAGGCAGAACCTAAACATAAACAGTGAGTGAATGCATGGAAGCTAAAGTAAAAGTGATGCTGTCCAGCTTTGATGTTGAGCCAGCACAGGCGTCATGAAGCAGCCCAGTGGTTCACTGCATATTCACCCCCTTAAATTAGACCGTGCTATAGATGTAGTCTTTACGGCCTACTGTGAGACACTTCCTCACTTGGCGGAAATTGGTAGAGCTGTTGTTGTTGGATAGTGACTCGTGTGTGCTGTAGGGCTGCAAATCTTTGGGTGTCCCACGATTCGATTCAATATCGATTCCTGGGGTCACGATTCGATTCAAAATCAATTTTTTTTTATTCAACTCGATTCTCGATTCCAAAACGATATTTTCCCGATTCAAAAAGATTCTCTATTCATTCAATACATAGGATTTCTGCAGGATCTACCCCAGTCTGCTGACATGCAAGCAGAGTAGTAGATTTTTGTAAAAAGCTTTTATAATTGTAAAGGACAATGTTTTATCAACTGATTGCAATTATGTAAATTTGTTTTAACTATTAAATTAACCAAAAATATGACTTATTTTATCTTTGTGAAAATATTGGACAAAGTGTGTTGTCAAGCTTATGAGATGCGATGCAAGTGTAAGCCACTGTGACACTATTGTTCTTTTTTTGTAATTTTTTTATGAATGTCTAATGATAATGTCAATGAGGGATTTTTAATCACTGCTATGTTGAAATTGTAACTAATATTGATACTGTTGTTGATCATATTCATTTTTGTTTCACTACTTTTGGTTTGTTCTGTCTCGTGTTTGTGTCTCCTCTCAATTGCTCTGTTTATTGCAGTTCTGAGTGTTGCTGGGCCGGGTTTGGTTTTGGAATTGGATTGCATTGTTATGGTATTGTTGTGTATTGTTTTGTTGGATTGATTCATTAAAAAAAATGAGAATCGATTCTGAATCGCACAATATGAGAATCGCGATTCAAATTCAAATCGATTTTTTCCCACACCCCTAGTGTGCTGCTATATGATGACCGTGTGTTTGTTGTGTATGTCTGACAATGACAATACACCAGACTAGTGATGTCCCGATCCAGGTTTTTGCACTTCCGATCCGATACCGATGTTGTTTTTGCACTTCCGATCCGATACCGATACTGGCCGATACTGGCCTTATCCGAGCATGTACTAAAATGTAAAGTTATTTAGCCTACTTAGTTGTCAGATTCAAGTTGAAAAGGGTTTTAGTACTCTTGTTAACAACTAGCCAGCTGAATTAGGTGAGTTTGAATAATACACAATGGAGATGTTGACGTGCGGAGTTTCAAACACTCTTCATTTTGTAGCAGGGGACTTTTCAAACGATGCTACATATTAGCAGTAATGCTACTGTCTGTTCAACATATTCCCATTTGAAACCAAACCACCGCCAGACGATGGACCCCCTGCTGTTTTTCTTGGGAATGAATTAATTCTTCCTTCATTATTGCCGCTCACACGGCTACGCTAGCATCACAGCTAACGTTAGCCATGCTGCTACCTCTCTGCTGGGAGAGTGCGTATACGTATAACGTGACAGTATGTGACGTGTGTAAGAAGGTGCGCTTGCTGTCTGTGTGAAGCAGACACAAGAAGGAGTGGAAAGAGCCTGTCGTGTAATGCCAGCAGCTAAAGGCAACTGCGTGAGGACGTATACTCGACTGTGTTGAAGGTGTGCTGGAAAATGCGGAACGGAAATTAGGGAGCAGCAGAAAAGTGGAATGTATTATTTAAATCTGTGTGTTGAAAAACACGGACCGGAATTTAAAAAAAAACTGGATCTGGATCGGCATTTTCCCATGCCTTGCCGATACGCATTTTTTGGCCAATATCGGCGGCCGATCCGATCCAAATATCGGATCGGGACATCCCTACACCAGACCTACAAGTATATATGGGGTAATTATATCGCAATGTTTTTCCAAGCCTTTTTTTTTTTATCTTTTATTTTGCATCCCAAATTTCTCAGTGAATAATACATACATCTTAATGAGAAAAAATCCACCATATGAAAATATGTTTTTTTATGTAGGTATACAATAACATATTAAATTTTAGTCAAATAATGGAATTATTATTATTATTATTATTATTATTATTATTATTAATTATTTTAAACATTGATTTCTTATTATACAAAATACTGGTAACACTTTAGTACGGGGAACATATTCTAATTAACAAAGACTTAATTTAGAGTTATTTGGTTAGGGTTAGGGTTAGAGGGTTAGGGTTAGTTGTATAATAAGGCCATGCAGAATAAGTTAAAGTTAAAAGTTAAAGTTAAAGTACCAATGATTGTCACACACACACTAAGTGTGGTGAAATTTGTCCTCTGCATTTGACCCATCCCCTTGTTCACCCCCTGGGAGATGAGGGGAGCAGTGGGCAGCAGCGGTGCCGCGCCCGATAATCATTTTTGGTGATTTAACCCCCAATTCCAACCCTTGATGCTGAGTGCCAAGCAGGGAGGTAATGGGTCCCATTTTTAGAGTCTTTGGTATGACTCGGCCGGGGTTTGAACTCGCAACCTACCGATCTCAGGGCGGACACTCTAACCACTAGGCCACTGAGTAGGTGGCCTAGTAGAATAAGGATAATAAATAACAATAATAAGTAGAATAAGGCATTAATAAGTACTTAATAATGACTAATTAAGAACCAATATGTTACTAATTTGCATGTTAATAAGCAACTAATTATTGGTGAATATGTTCCCCATACTAAAGTGTTACATAATACTATTATAATTATATTGCATGGCAGCTCCCGCCATCAGTGTGTGAATGTGTGTGTGAATGTATGGGTGAATGTGGAAATACTGTCAAAGCGCTTTGAGTACCTTGAAGGTAGAAAAGCGCTATACAAGTATAACCCATTTATTTATTTATTTATTTATATATATATATTTTTTTAATTTCTTTTTTTATGCATTTATCAGTTATTTTAATTATTTGTTTCTATTATTTATTCAAAAAGAATAGTCCACTTCAAATGATCAGTAACATTAAAATGTTTCTACTTGTACTTTTTTAAGCCAACGCATTGGCTGTGATTTGTTAACGCCACCACCACCACCACCCCCAATTACACACACAGACACACACCTGCTCTCCTTAGGGTGCTGCTGACACATGCATTCTTCACACAATTATAGTTCATAACCCTCCAATCAAGAGTGGCTGTTTAATTTCACAAACACTAAAATGTTAATTGTATGCTACATCTGCGATGATTGGCAGCATATAACTTAATTTTTTTGACACGTCCTCTTCCATACCTATTAGTCATCATAGAGATGACTGACACCTAGCTATTAAAGTTATTTCCTTTAGCCTCTTTTATTTGGCACTGTTATGTGTAACAACTTGCCCCGAGTGACTTTAAATTAGTTGTCTGACAGTAAACGTCCTCCAATGTAGTGACATGAGCTGGCACCTTGTGATATTGCATGTGTGTGTCGGAGTGTGTGCACTAAAATGTGTGTGTGTGTGTGTGTGTGTGTGTGTGTGCGCATTTATGTGCCAAACACGAATACCTACTAAATTATTTGCTAGTTAATTTTAAAGGGTGCATTGGAAGGTGACATTGCCTATAAAATACACACATTAATTAATTACTTGGAAGAATTTCAAAACTGCGATATATTATTTTCTCGTTATTATTATTTTTTAATGAAATACAATGGAAAGGAGAAAAATACGTTGTCTAATCTGCTGTACACAACACCGTTTATCACGTCATACTTTGTTCATGTAATTCAGTGGTCACCAACCTTCTAGAGGCCAAGATCCCTGGTCTCAGCCAAAAATTAGAGCAAGACTTACCCCTGCATTAACTATGTTTTATATGTGTGTGTATGATATATATATATATATATATATATATATATATATATATATATATATATATATATATATATATATATATATATATATATATATATATATATATATATATATATATATCATACACACACATATAAAACATAGTTAATATATATATATATATATATATATATATATATATATATATATATATATATATATATATATATATATATATATATATATATATACACACACTACCGTTCAAAAGTTTGGGGTCACCCAAACAATTTTGTGGAATAGCCTTCATTTCTAAGAACAAGAATAGACTGTCGAGTTTCAGATGAAAGTTATCTTTTTCTGGCCATTTTGAGCATTTAATTGACCCCACAAATGTGATGCTCCAGAAACTCAATCTGCTCAAAGGAAGGTCAGTTTTGTAGCTTCTGTAACAAGCTAAACTGTTTTCAGATGTGTGAACATGAGTGCACAAGGGTTTTCTAATCATCAATTAGCCTTCTGAGCCAATGAGCAAACACATTGTACCATTAGAACACTGGAGTGATAGTTTCTGGAAATGGGCCTCTATACACCTATGTTGATATTGCACCAAAAACCAGACATTTGCAGCTAGAATAGTCATTTACCACATTAGCAATGTATAGAGTATATTTCTTTAAAGTTAAGACTAGTTTAAAGTTATCTTCATTGAAAAGTACAGTGCTTTTCCTTCAAAAATAAGGACATTTCAATGTGACCCCAAACTTTTGAACGGTAGTGTATGTCCTTACATAACATGACCAGAATGATTGACAATTAGGAGGACCAATAGTCAACATGA
Source organism: Entelurus aequoreus (assembly GCF_033978785.1). Taxonomy (NCBI): domain Eukaryota; kingdom Metazoa; phylum Chordata; class Actinopteri; order Syngnathiformes; family Syngnathidae; genus Entelurus; species Entelurus aequoreus. The sequence goes on from NC_084745.1 coordinate 24,891,474, forward strand.
TCCACAACATCCTGTAGTATACCTTTAAGTCTTTCATATATATATATATATATATATATATATATATATATATATATATATATATATATATATATATATATATATATATATATATATATATATAGCATACTTGCCAACCCTCCCGTTTTTAGCGGGAGAATCCCGTTATTCAGCGCCTCTCCCGACAACCTCCCGACAGAGATTTTCTCCCGACAAACTCCCGGTATTCAGCCGGAGCTGGAGGCCACGCCCCCTCCAGCTCAATGCGGACCCGAGACTGAGTGGGGACAGCCTGTTCTCACGTCCGCTTTCCCACAATATAAATACGCTTGCAAGTTCCAAAACGAATGGAAACAAGAATTTCAGTTCATCCAGGACAGTTCGAAGGGGAAGGTGTATGTTGCCTGTAAATATGTAGAACAGACTTCTCCATTGAACACGGTGGCCGAAATGATTTCTCAGTCATGAACAGAGAAGTTAAACAGGACAATACTGCCATCTAATGGATAGATAATTCAAGTATTTCTTTTATGTAAATAAAATAAATATATATATATATAGCTAGAATTCACTGAAAGTCAAGTATTTCATACATATATATATATATATATATATATATATATATATATATATATATATATATATATATATATATATATATATATATGTATGTATGAAATATATATATGTATGTATGAAATATATATGAAATACTCGAGTTGGTGAATCCTAGAGGTAAATAACCACGCCCCCAACCACACCCCACCTCCCGATATTGGAGGTCTCAAGGTTGGCAAGTATGATATATATATATATATATATATATATATATATATATATATATATATATATATATATATATATATATATATATATATATATATATGTATATATATATATATATATATATATATATATATATATATATATATATATATGTATATATATGTATGAAATACTTAATATGTATATATATATATATATATAATGATAAATGGGTTATACTTGTATAGCGCTTTTCTACCTTCAAGGTACTCAAAGCGCTTTGACAATATTTCCACATTCACCCATTCACACACACATTCACACACTGATGGAGGGAGCTGCCATGCAAGGCGCTAACCAGCACCTATCAGGAGCAAGGGTGAAGTGTCTTGCCCAAGGACACAACGGACGTGACTATAAGAAAAACCCGGACACCATCTTTGTAGTCATTTTTCTCCTGCGTGGACTTCCGTCTTCCTTTACAATGAGTGAAGCTGCACGAAACCTTGTGTCTGCAATTGTAAATAATTTAGATTTTAAGTTTTGTGTTTCTTGTGGAATTTATATAAAGTAATATGCATTAGCCTATTGTTAAAATAATGAAAAAAACATCATTAAATATATTTGTTTTATTGTATTTTTACATTAATAGCTGTTGTATTATTATAGGATGGCTTGTTAAACATTTCATAAGATTTTCAGAGGGAGGAAAAACCAAGACATTTAATAGAAATTTGTAAAAGGAATAAGCTTCAGCATCTGAGTTTGGTCTCCGGGCCCCTCGGGCGGGGCGTCCCGCCTTTCTGCCCATGTGGGGTGTGGTCTCTCGCTGGCTTGTGGTCTGGCTGTTCCTTGCTTTTCTCGTGCCTTGTCCTCTGCCGGGTGCGTCTGTCTGCGGCCTGCTGCTGGCCCTTGTGGGCGGCGCGGTGGGCCGGGCTCTGGGGTTCCTGTCACTGTCCGGCTTGGCTGCGTGGGGGCGGTGGTCCCTGGTTCCCTGGGCACCACATCTACTGTTTGTGGGTTGGGCTCTCGGGGAGGCTGGGGCCGTACTCTGGTTCCCACACACACTGGGAGTCAAATGTATTGTACACACAAATTCACTTATACTCACATACATACATACACACATACATAGGTACCTACGCTCCCACATACATATACAAATACAGTACATATTTACACACTCAAAGTTCATACATCCACACGCACATTCATTATACAAACATACACATACACATATTGTACATATACATTCACTGTAAAAACATACATATACACATACTGTACATATACATTCACTGTACAAACATACATGTACACATACTGTACATATACACTCACTGTACAAACACACATACTGTATACACATACTGTACATATACATTCACTGTACAAACACACATATACACATACTGTACATATACATTCACTGTACAAACACACATATACACATACTGTACATATACATTCACTGTACAAACACACATATACACATACTGTACATATACAAGTACATATGCATACATACACTCATGCACATAATCACGTTTCATCAAACATATATTAATGTTGTTGCCCTAGGGTAAACTGGGTATAACACATGGCACCCTGTCAAAGCTTAACCTATTGATACTATAACAATCTACAAGGTTAATGTAGGTTGCTTCTCTTTCTTCCCCACCATTTTTCTGCATTCTTTCGTATCTCAAGTTATCATTACATATATGTATTGTTGCATTTGAACAACTGTATTGTTGATAATAAAGGTAAAGTATTGGTATTGCTTATTATCAATAGCACTATTTCTATTGGTATTTGTATTGCTCCATTTTTAGTGTAATAATACTCATTGTCATTTCTGTATTATTTTTTATTTTCGCTAACTGCTTATTTGCTATTACTTTTACCATCATATTTGTACATGTCGTATTTGCTGATGTTGCTCTATTGTTGTTGTTGTTGTTGTGTTTGCTGTTGTTGTTTTTGTCTCTCTGTCTAATCCCCCTCTTGTCCCCACAATTCCCCCCTCTGTCTTCCTTTTTTTCTCTTTCTATCCCCTCCTGCTCCGGCCCGACTGCACCAAATGATAATATAAATACATTTAATAAAGTCAAAATACAAATAAGGCAACAAGAGAAGTATCCTACACTTCTCTTTTGTAAAGTAAATCTGAACAGCCGATATGGGCATCTACATCAACTATATGATTTGCCTGAGAAGCTGGACAGGACAAAAAAAAGAAAAAGAAATGAAGGCTATGGCATTTTCTATATTACAAGTGGAATGGATTGGATACAGAAGCACTAAAGGGGCTCTCTACTTTACGCTATGAAGTGAGGGTAAACTGAGTGAATAATGACAGGTTATATGATTATTTATTTAAAGTCATATTCAGGCCACTTTATAATGAATATGTCGGCATGTCTTTGTAAAATATATATATATGTATACCGTAATTTCCGGACTATAAGCCGCACCTGACTATAAGCCGCACCAGCTAAATTCAGGGGAAAATACAGATTGCTCCATATATAAGCCGCACCCGACTATAAGCCGCAGGGTTTTGATGTGTAATTACCGTAGTATATAGGGGTTCCTGCTACCACGGAGGGGATTGTCGGGACAGAGATGACTGTATGGGAACGCAAAGCGTCCCATTTATTAACAATAAATCTTTCAATCATTCAATCAAACTTTCACATCTTTGACGTGGCGAACATCATTCGTGCAGAGTACAAATAATACAACGGTGCAAAGTAATACAAAGTGCTCGCCTGTACGTTATCAAAATAACCAGCCTACCGGTATATGAAAAGTCAGTCTTTAATCATTGTGTCATCGTCTTCCTCCTGCGTACTAAAATCACCGAAATCCTCTTCGTCGGTGTCGGAGAAGAACAGGCCGTAAATAAGCCGCACCCTTGTATAAGCCGCAGGGACCAGAACGAGGGGAAAAAGTAGCGGCTTATAGTCCGGAAATTACGGTATATATATATATATATATCAGTGGCGTGCCGTCACTAGAGGCAGGGGAGGCGGGGCCGTCATGGAAAGAAAAAAAATGTAAAAAGAAAAAAAAAAAAATTTAATTTGTTATATGTATCCAGTGATTATACTAAAGTTATTTTCCATTTAACTTCACCAGTTTTAGATTATTTTTATTTTTATTTTCACATTTGCCGTTCAAATACTGAGAAGAGACGGTGCGGTGATCAGCAGCCAGATGAGGCACGTCACTGATTTGTGCCTCAACATGGATTGTGCACAATGACTTGGCTAACTGCTGAGCTGCTGTGCAGTGAGACTGTATTGCTATATGAATTATATCAGCTAACTAAACTATGGCATAGTTTAGTTAGCTGAGGTATATAATGTACAGTGTATTTTGTCAAAAACTGTATGTGTGTAACGTATTTCTTGTGCTGAGCATTCATAAATCTGCTGCAAAAGACGTACTGGCTGAGGCTCGCAGTAATCCGGCCTCCTGGTGGTAGAGGGCGGTAGTAATCCCAGAGATCATTCCTCGGCCGCAGAAGAAAAAAAAAAGAAAAAAAAAAAGTTTGCAAGATATTGTTTATTTCCTCTCGCCTGGACTTTTATTAAAAACATGGAGGATTACATATGTAAAATAAAACAGTTTTCTAACCTGGACTTTCAATCGAAGCAGGAGGTAATAATTAAAGGTATACCAACACCGGAGCTAAAAGGTTTGCTTTTGACTTAGGGACAGAAGACCCGTTCTTTTCAAACGGCGTGGTACACACGCAAAGGCTGTCCAGCAAGAAAGGTAAGACCATAATAATGTTTTTTTTATTAAATGTGCTTTTTTGTGTGCTACAGTTGTGTACAGAATGCTGGTATGAGCTTTTAAACATGACCCGTTAACTGCTGCCAATCACATGGTGAATAAGATACTATTTAGGGTTCATATGTTTGTAAATCTGACTGTGATGATGCAGTGCCTCACCAGACATTAACCTCACCGCACGCCACTGATATATATATATATATATATATATATATATATATATATAAAACACCAAATTATTTAGGGTGGCTTAAGAATATTTTAGGGGGTGCTTGAGCCCCCCTAAAATAGGCCTAACAACGCCAATGGAGTGGGCCAAAATGTGAAACTGAACAAAGCCGCGGGCCTAGGTTGAACAAATTAACCTTTTAATAGGGACCCAAACAAGTTTTGCATTGAATATTGAACAAGCAAGGCTTATATAACTTAATAGTGACATGCAAAATCGAGTTTCAAATAATATTAATAATAATTCAAAAATATCAATAGCATATCAAATAAAATTTTAATAAAAATTGAATGCCTCTTTTCTATTTGCAGCCTTCTGAGGTAAATATCAAAATAAACTTTTTCCACAGGTTAATAATAAATTTGAAAACAAAATAACAATAATGAATTAATCAAACATTCAAGCCTTGAAGTAGCAAGAGAAAGTGCATGAATAAAACGTTAATTATTGCTCAGTTTGCTACAATGATTTGCTTTAACACTGAATATGGAACAAGCAACTCTTATATAACTTAATAGTGCAAAATCAACTTTCAAAAAACAAACGAAAAAACATCAATGGTAGATTAAATACAATTTAAATAAAACATGTAATGCCTCTTTTCTATTTGCAGCCTTCTGAGGTAAATATCAACATTAACTTTTTCCACAGGCTAATAAATTTGAAAATAAAATAACAATGAATAAACCAACCATTCAGGCCTTTTTACTGCTCAGTTTGCGACACACTGATCTAATCTGATGTGCCCAAGCCAGATACCTGGCATCTTTTCTGGGATGCTAGTTCATTAATGTCGGGGCTCAGGTGGGCGGGGTTTGGTGATAGCGGGGGTGTATATTGTAGCGTCCCGGAAGAGTTAGTGCTGAAAGGGCTTCTGGGTATTTGTTCTGTTGTGTTCATGTTGTGTTACGGTGCGGATGTTCTCCCGAAATGTGTTTGTCATTCTTGTTTGATGTGGTTTCCCAGTGTGGCGCATATTTGTAACAGTGTTAAAGTTGTTTATGCGGCCACCCCCAGTGTGACCTGTAGAGCTATTGATCAAGTATGCCTTGCATTCACTTATGTGTGTGTAGAAGCCGCATATATCATGTGACAGGGGCCGGCACGCTGTTTGTATGGAGGAAAAGCAGACATGACGACAGGTTGTAGAGGACGCTAAAGGCAGTGCTTTTAAGGCACGCCCCCAATATTGTTGTCCGGGTGGAAATCGGGAGAAATTCGGGAGAATGGTTGCCCCAGGAGACTTTCAAGAGGGGCACTGAAAATCAAGAGGGTTGGCAAGTATGAGAATTAGCGGTGAATGCGGTGTTACAGCGGCACCGCCGCTGTATAATACCGGCGGGCCAGCTCTAGTGTTAATTTGATATTGCCTCAAGGGCCAAAAGAAATTACACGGCGGGCCATATTTGGCCCGCGGGCCAGAGTTTGACACCCATGGTCTAACAGCTGCTGATGGTGAGGCAATCAAGGTTTACTGGTAAAAGAAATGTGTCAATAAGCTACATTGAAATACTTCAAATACCAGACTGCCGGGTAAGGATACACTTCCAGGTCAGAGGTGATTATGATGTAATATATGTGCGTCTGCCATTTTCCGTGCATGCGTACTAGGTCTCGTTGCAGGAGGCGGTGGGGGTCTTAAACCAAAGCTTAAACGATGGCATTGTGTGTGTGTGGACAGGGAAAAAGGTTAGGTGGGTTATACTCTGTATAACCTTAGTGTAGAGGCACCCTAAATATTGGAGAAGGAATAAAGAAAGCTGTCAAACAATTAGAAGCAAGCAGATATAAAAGATAGTACTTAGCTCTGAACGGCAAACAGCAGCAGTGGGAGCGAGAACACCAGAGGGTTGGTTCCAGCTTCGTCAAAAGTCCGCATTTTAGGAAATATTTGTACACTTTGAACTCAATATAAAGAACTATGCGGTACTGTATATCAAACAAGCATAACAAGGGACTGATGGATCAACTTTTTTTTTTTTTTAATAATAATGCCAAAACAACAACGAGCTGAACTGTCCTCATTTTCAGCCGCCCTGCCGACATGCTCACACAAAGTCACTAACCCTGTAGTGCACTCAGTTTAAAATCAGAAGACTCTTTAACTTTAACAGCCAGGTCTCTACATTAATTAGGAATAAAACAATAACATTTCCTTTACCTTGTCGGCAGTATTGACAATGCTCTTGATACTTCCCAAATGTTTCAAACCACAAATCGCTTGTCCATTGCTTTGTTTAGAATCATGTTGAGATAGGAAAACGGAAAATTTTTTTTAAAAAGGGCCAAACACTTAAAAGGAGCATTCAGCAAAGTGGCTAATGACAGTACTATTGCGCTGACTGAATGAGCACAGAGATTGATAAACCCGTCTACAACGGATGTGCTGCCAGGCACAAAATGGGTGGATGAAACGTTTGTACACTGAGACAAGGTGCGTACAGTAAAGCATATTTTTATCCGGCCTTTGATTTTTAAATCGTAAAAGTTTGTACAATGAGCAGTTCGTAAATCGAGGTTTCACTGTAATTATTTAAATGCTCATTGAGCTGATTCATCTCTAGATTTGCTGATAAATAATTGGTTGGAGTCCAAACTTGACTATAATTGCATTCGACTCAGAGTTTCTCTGCACTGTGATTAAAAACAACACTATAATAGCCCAACATGTTCCAAAATAACCTCAGATGCACTTTTACCTTTCTTCTGATGTTACTGAATATTGTTGCTAAGTAACAAAAATCCCGCTCTCCAAGCAGACATCACTTGTATCTGTTTCATATCAACAAGTGATCAAATTGACTCACATGTCAGGGCAGGCCCCTTTTCAATCAACCCTTTGCCTGCTTTGCATTCAGCCCGCTCCCGTGTCCGCCCGGTGTGGCGTGTTGATGATTGAGGGCGCGTTGGTAGAGCGGATTAAGTGTGCGTTTCACGCCCTCCGCCTCACGCTTCCAAAGGAGGGCGTCTTGTCATCGATCAAACGGCGAGACAGTGCGGAAATATTAAAGTGAGACGTGATTAGTAAAAGCGCAGCGCGGTGCAGTGAGGGATCAGCAGCCAAGACACCCTCAGATTCCATATTCACTCCCTATCCATTGCCTTGATTGGACAAACTGTGCATCCATAAATACCTTAAAAGGACTTTTACTTCCATTTTAGGACACTTTACGCCCTATTTTTGTGGTTGGCAGTGGCGAACCACCAGTCACAGTGCATGCAGAAGGGCATATTGGCCATTAAAATTAATGGACTCTCACTAATGGGATAAAGGTGTCTATTGATGATGATTTTTTAGGATTCATTCCCAATCGCAAAGCATGTGTGACATCTGGTGTGGGCTTGAAAAGTCTGTGATCAGCTCTGTTTTGTGTTGACAGGCCAGAGGGATGTAGTGATAAACGGTATTAGTGATAAACTCCTTAATATTGCCCTTTTAAATTAAAGTTATCGAAAAATCTTGAGCGATAACTGCACTTTGATAAACACATGAACCGACTAGCACTAACTTGTTAGCTAGCTTAAATGCTAACATAAATACAAGACACATTACCAGAGGTGTGGACTCGAGTCACATGACTTGGACTCGAGTCAGACTCGAGTCATGAATTTGATGACTTTAGACTCGACTTGACAAAATGTAAAGAGACTTGCAACTCGACTTGGACTTGAACATCAATGAGTTGTGACTTCACTTGGACTTGAGCCTTTTGACTTGACATGACTTGCTACTTTCCCCAAAACCCAACGATTAAAAAGTTATTCGGGAGCGCTCCGTATCTTCCAAAGTGTACGTGTGTGTTTCTGTCAGGGAGTGTGCGCTCTCTCAGCGTGTGTGTCTGTCAGTACAACAGCCAATCAAATTACATCCACATTGTTTTCATCCCGCGGCATTCATCCAATCAAATTGCAGAACAACCAACGAAGAATAGCTCTCAAACAACGCGCAGGGTACGCAGCATTGAGCGCTACTGCCTACTGGCGCAGACGAGACGCGGGGCCGCCATCTTGGAGTGGTGATCCTCTCCACTCAGTGCAATTCATTTGGCAGGAGCAATGAACTGTCAGCGCATTTAATTCATTTTGCCTCACTGAATAGCACTGATTTTCACGCGCTTTTTTATCATACGTGTAGCTATGATAAAGGACACATGTTTTGGCGTGTTTTATTATTAATAGTTTGTTTAACAGTAATAAAATATTCTTATATGCTATAAATGACCAGAGGTCCGAGATCAAAACTGGGAATATAATCCCAGAGAAGGGGGGAAAAACGGTCAGCTATTTTTAAATTCAAGAAACAATATGATTAGGTTATATAAACATGCGTATATTCTACATAAACAATGTATGAATACATTAGATATCTATATATCTTAGAGACCTATAGACTGTATCTCTGTTGCTGCAGCAGCAGAGAGTTTATTCTGTCTTGACACTTTGTATTGATATTTTGGATTACATTCTTCCCTTAAATGATCATGTTTACAGTGATTGTTTTATATGTATTTTTTATGTATGTCGCTTTGGATAAAAGCCTCTGCCAAATTCTTTAACACAATGGTCCCCAACCACCGGGCCGCAGTCCGGTACCGGTCTGTGGATCGATTGGTACCGGGCCGCACAAGAAATAAAAAAATACAAACAATTATTACTATTTTTTTTTTTATTAAATCAACATAAAAAACACAAGATACACTTAAAATGAGTGCACTAACCCAAAAAAACTCCCTCACCCATTTACACTCATTCGCACAAAAGGGTTGTTTCTTTCTGTTATTAATATTTTTGGTTCCTACATTATATATCAATATATATTAATACAGTCTGCAAGGGATACAGTCCCTGCAATTTTAAATGCACTTGGTTTAATAAATAAATACAGCGTTTTAAAAGCATACACAATCTGTGTAAATATATTAGTCTGTGGTTAAAAGGAATTGAAAGGACTCGAAACTTAAAATGCAGGACTTGGGACTTGACTTGAGACTTTCCAGTCTTGACTTTGGACTTGACTTGGGACTTGCCTGTCTTGACTCGGGACTTGACTCGAGACTTGAGGGCAAAGACTTGAGACTTACTTGTGACTTGCAAAACAATGACTTGGTCCCACCTCTGCACATTACCGTCTTTCCCCATTAAGAAACGACATGCAACAAGCTAAACTTACATAAATAGATTACTGTCTGAGCAATAAGGTAGGTAGGTAGCAGTGACGTGCAGTCAGGGGAGGCAGGTGAGGCGGGGCCTCACGTGCCATCATGGAAAGAAAAAAAATGATTAAATTGTTATAAGTATCCAGTGATTATAGTATAAAGTTATTTTCCATTTAACTTCACCAGTTTTAGATTATTTTTATTCAAAATCGCTGAATTTTCACATTTGCCGTTCAAATACTGAGAAGAGACTTGCGGTGAGTCACTAGCCAGTTGAGGCACGTCACTGAGTTGAGCCTCACCATGGATTGCACAATGACTCGGCTAACTGCTGGCCTGCTGTGCAGTGAGACCGTATTGCTATATAAATTATATTATACATTTCCATAGTTTAGTTAGCTGAGGTATATAATGTACAGTGTATTTTGTCAACAACTGTATGTGTGTAACGTATTTCTTGTGCTGAGCAATCATACAACGGCTGCAAAAGACGCACTGTGTGAGGCTCGCAGTAATCCCGCCTCCTGGTGGTAGAGGGCATAGTGATCCCAGAGATCATTCTTGCGACTACTCGGCAGCAGAAGAAGTGACAACAAGCAGCAACAGTTAGCAGCGATCGTTTATTTTTTCCTCTCGCCTGAACTTTTAACATGGAGGATTACATATCTAAAATAAAACAGTTTTCTAAACTGGACTTTCAATCGAAGCAGGAGGTAATAATTAAAGGATCATCTCCATCGAGACAGAGAGACTTTTAAAACTGAAGAAAGATAAGGAAGACTTCTATAAACAAGTTATCGATGCTTTTGTTCAAAAGGAGCTGCGCATGGACTTCATTTATAAGTAAAGGTAAGACCATAATAACGTTTTTTTTAATTAAATGTGCTTTTTTGTGTGCTACAGTTTGTATGTGTAAAGTTAAAGTTAAGTTAAAGTACAAATGATTGTCACACACACTAGGTGTGGTGAAATTTGTCCTCTGCATTTGACCCATCCCCTTGCTCACTCCCTGGGAGGTGAGGGGAGCAGTGGCATACTTGCCAACCTTGAGACCTCCAATATCGGGAGGTGGGGGGGGGGCCTTGGTCGGGGGTGGGGGGGCGTGGTTGGGACGGGGGCGTATTTATGGGCGTGGTTAAGAGGAGAGTATATTTACAGATAGAATTCACCAACTCAAGTATTTCATATATATATATATATGTGTGTGTATATATATATATATATATATATATATATATATATATATATATATATATATATATGTGTGTGTATATATATATATATATATATATATATATATATATATATACATATACATATACATATATATATATATATATATATATATATATATATATATATATATATATATATATATATATATATATATATATATACTTGACTTTCAGTGAATTCTAGCTATATATATATATATATATATATATATATATATATATATATATATATATATATATATATATATTTTATTATATATATAAATAAAAGAAATACTTGAATTTTAGTGTTCATTTATTTACACCTATACACACACACACACAACACTCATCTACTCATTGTTGTACTTGGAAGTACAATGCTTTGTTAAGGGTTGAATTGTCCATCCTCTTTCTATTCTCTGTCACTATTTGTCTAACCATGCTGAACACCCTCTCTGATGATGCATTGCTGTGTGGCACGCACAAAAGTGCTTTCATCAAATGCACAAGTGTGGAATCTTCCATCTCTCCCTAGCATGGCCCAAAATCCTTGCTTCCTGGGGAAGATCTTCCCTGGCAAGTAATTGGTACTCCAGTACTTGTACCCGGAGGCTGGTCAGGTCCAATCGCAGCTGCGGCAGACTTTTTTTGGGGGGGGCGTGGCCTCCAGCTCCGGCTAAATACCGGGAGTTTGTCGGGAGAAAATCTCTGTCGGGAGGTTGTCGGGAGAGGCGCTGAATATCAGGATTCTCCCGCTAAAAACGGGAGGGTTGGCAAGTGGGAGCAGTCGGTAGCAGCGGCGCCGCACCCGGGAATCATTTTTGGTGATTTAACCCCCAATTCCAACCCTTGATGCTGAGTGCCAAGCAGGGAAGAATGCTGGTATGAGCTTTTAAACATAATATGTTAACTGCTGCCAATCAAATGGTGAATAAGATACTCTTTAGGGTTCATATGTTTGTAAATCTGACTGTGATGAAGTCAGTGCCTCACCAGCCATGAACCTCACCGCACGTCACTGGTAGGTAGGTAGGGAGGTCTTTATTGTCATTGCACAAGTACAACAAAACTTTGTTTTCAGCACAAACCCGTTCAAGATTAGACAAACAAACATTGTACAGGGTTACAGAACAGGAACACTGATGGGTCGCCACAAGGCGCCCCGTAAAAAATGGGAAAAAGGTAAACACTGGGGGAGGATGAGTAAAAAATACAATCTAGATTGGGCTCCTAAAGGGGCCCAGTCTGGAGTGGGAAAAAAACCTCCATAGCAAAGCACATATACATATTACAACATACACTTCGAGACTTGCAAAGGAGGGGAGGGAGTGGGAGCTACGGCGGCAGGCTGCAGCTCTTCAGGCGCTGCCCAGCCGCCCCTTACCCCTAAGGGATTTGCGTCAAGAGCGTTGGATTGAGGGTGGGATATGTGTGTGTGGTGTATATTTTTTGTGGATGCATGTGTGTGTGTGTAAGCCTGCCGTGTGTCTCTGTTCCGCACCCTTGGTGTTCTTGCCAGTCAGTCCAAAGTCAACAACAACATGTGTTGCTACAATTGAATGTAAGCTATTCAATTGTGCACATTGAACCTAGAATCTGTGCCCTACTAGAGCAAAGTTATCGTTCTATACTCGGAGGAATATAACATGGAGGTCATTTTTTATTTTTTTTACAACTTTATTAACAAAGACGAAGCTGGAATTTTAAACCAGGCGTCCCCAAAATACGGCGCGCCAGCGTCTACAAACTGGCCCACGGGACGTCTAAAAAGGATTTGTAGATATCTGCTGTACATATCTACTTTGCGAAAGAGAAGTGTTAAGATATTTGTTTTGTTGCCTTATATGTAGTTGACTTGATTAAATCTATATTAAGTGTTTTGCGCGGCCGGACCAGGGCAGGAAGGGATAGAAAGAAATTGAGAGAGGGAGACAAAAAAAAAACATTTTATATATATATATATATATATATATATATATATATATATATATATATATATATATATATATATATATATATCAGTGGTGATCACTCTAAGACTGCAAGGGAAGCTCAGCTTCCCCTAAAATGTCAAAAAATAAGTAATTAAATATATGGTGTTGTGTGTACATGTTATTGACTAAATATGTGCTACAACGCGCTCTTTTGTTCAGAATCAGCTTCCTATCACTGGTAACGACGCGGCTTTCCTCTCTCTCATTCCCACAGCGTCACAGTACTTTCAACAGTGTAGACCAGGGGTCCTCAAGTACAAATCTTGAAGGTCCACAAATGTTATTTTGAAACAGGCTGGGTCCATTTATTATCGGTCAAGCTTATATAGTAACAGGAGGTAGGTAGTAGTTTAACATTTTCTTAAAATTAACAAAAAATAAAATAAATATCCAATAAAATACATGAAAGATTTTCTTTGAAACAAAAATAAATAAGAACTTAAATAAAACTTTCAGTTTTAACAAAAAATAAATACTTTTAAACACAACCCTCCTATCCCTGGTAAACAAATGACCTCAACAGGGAATGGCTTCTTGTGTTTACCCAAAACCCATGCCACTCTGAGTGAGCACTCTGTTGCTATTTGTTGTTGTGTCATAGATTTAACAAAAATCTTGCTTGATGTTTCATATGACTTTTTCAGCCTCGTGATTTCTTCTTTTCTTAGCTCTGAATAATGAGGAAATGTCTCTTCAAATTCGCGGTGCTCTTTCAGATAGTGACGTTTCAGATTTTCACTTTTCACCAGAGCAACAGTACTGTTGCATAGTAGACACATTGGTCTGGTACTTGCAGTAGGTAGGATGAAAACATATTGCTCTGTCCATTCTTCCTTGAAACGTCAGTTTTCCCTGTCCACCTTTCTTTTACCAGCCTGGGCCAACTTGGAGCATGCCATTGTGATTTGATTCACATTCAGTGACTGACGAGTGAACAGTTAGCGAAGTAGCAATACGAGACAACTGTGTGTCTGCAGCGAAAGGTGGCATGAGCGCTGTATGACCCAGGTGGTAACAGCCTATCAGCGCGTCGTTGTGATAGAGATGACAACCCATACTCTGATTGGCTGATTCCGCAGCCAATCAGAGTGGTGTTCTCTCGCTCTCACTCCGTCTCTCTCTCTTTCTCTCTCTGAGAAAGAGAGAGAAACCTAGTGAGTGAGACACAGAGGAGTGTAAACGAAACGTGGAGATATTTGACTAAAAACAACAAAGAACGTTGACTTGCGCTAGCGATAACTCAAAGATGAATACAATTATTATATTTTTTATAATAATTATAATTATAAAAGAAAATATATATATATATATATATATATTTTTTTTTTACTATAATTCGTGCTGGGTCCGGACGGACACGTCGCTGGGTCCGGACATGGACCGCGGTCCGCCTGTTGAGGATCACTACAAATACTACAATAACCGTTATGTGAAATATTCATACTGTTACATCCCTAGTAAGCCTATAGCAGTGACGTGCGGTCACTAGAGGAAAGAAAAAAAATGTAAAAAGAAAAATAATTAATTAAATTGTTATATGTATTCAGTGATTATACTATAAAGTTATTTTCCATTTAACTTCACCAGTTTTAGATTATTTTTATTCAAAATCGCTGAATTGTTACATTTGCCGTTCAAATACTGAGAAGAGACGGTGAGCCAGTTGAGGCACGTCACTCAGTTGTGCCTCACATGGATTGCGGACTCGACTAACTGCTGGCCTGCTGTGCAGTGAGACCGTATTGCTATATGAACTATATTATACATTTCCATAGTTTAGTTAGCTGAGGTATATAATGTACAGTATATTTTGTCAACAACAGTATGTGTGTAACGTATTTCTTGTGCTGAGCAATCATAAAACTGCTGCGAAGATGCACTGTGGGAGGCTCGCAGTAATCCTACCTCCTTGTGCCAAGCACCCTCGCCGTAGAATGTACCTCCCGACGGGCGCGCCACACCAACCAAAGCCCACACCCAAACCCTCCACGTGCAAGACCGAATCCATCCAAAAAAAGTCACTTAACAAGAAGCCGAAAAGTGCAAAAACAACAATGCTCGCGCCGGAGGAGCCGTGAACAGGGACACAACATTGGGTACACTTGCAGACTGCAGCACAGATTTCATATTTCATTCATTAACAACTCCTCCAACACGAACACCACTGTACCCGCACTTATAAGTAAAGGTAAGTCCATAATAACGTTCTTTTTATTAAATGTGCTTTTTTGTGTGCTACAGTTTGTATGTGTAAAGTTAAAGTTAAGTTAAAGTACCAATGATTGTCACACACACACTAGGTGTGGTGAAATTTGTCCTCTGCATTTGACCCATCCCCTTGCTCACCCCCTGGGAAGTGAGGGGAGCAGTGGGCAGCAGCGGTGGCAGCGCCCGGGAATAATTTTTGGTGATTTAACCCCCAATTCCAACCCTTGATGCTGAGTGCCAAGCAGGGAAGAATGCTGGTATGAGCTTTTAAACATAACCCGTTAACTGCTGCCAATCAAATGGTGAATAAAATACTCTTTAGGGTTCATATGTTTGTAAATCTGACTGTGATGAAGTCAGTGCCTCAACAGTCATGAACCTCACCACACGTCACTGGCCTATAGTATGAAAACTAAATACTTTTTTTTCTCAGTATGATGTAATGCCAATATGAAATCATTACTTTTCTTACAGTTGGTGTATTGGGTCTCATAAGTGGTACAGACGAGACAAAGAAATCATTTAAATATTGAAACTGACTTATAAAATATGTAAAGATTCCAGCAATATTACCTTGCTGTTACCTACTCTGGTGTTGTCTTTCCTTTAGAGAGAGTTTTACTTCAGCAGTGAAGCGTCTTCTTGCCTAGTCTGCATGGGCAGGAGCAAATGCAATTAAGGCCTCCCAGAAGATTCCTAATCACCGCGTCCTGATGTTAAAAGTTCCTTTTAATGGGTTTTGAATTTCAAAGAAACAGCGCCAATTCGCTCGCTTCCATTTTCGCTGGGGATGCAAATGAGCTTATTATCTGGCTATTTGGACTACATAGACCTCAAGATAAGATGCTGGCTTTATTCTCCAGACCCCCCCCTCCCTCCACCACCACCGCCACCAAAAGACACTGCTGTGGGATGAATACACTTGCATGGTAATTTAGGATACCTTTTTAAATGGAGGGAACATGAAAGAAAATGCTAATTGGCAGAAATATATAGAGTACAGGCATTTTCCCAAAGAGGGTGTTTGTTTGGTAACATTGCAGGGTGCTAAGCTAGGTACGTATAAGGTATGAGGATACAGAATACTTTCACTCTCAAACTTGCGTGGGCTTGTCCGAAAATGTGTGCATGTTTCGTTACTCAGAAAAAAAAGGCTTGCTGGCTGACAACTTTTATTTTTCTTTCAGTATATCTCCTCAAGGGGTACGACTATAGACATAAACGTGGTTATAAGAAGGAAGGAGGGCTGTCCCGATCAGATATTGGTCCAATATAAGCACAAAACAATCATCAGGTTGAATCAGCTTGCATCTAAAGTCACCAATACAAGCAGTCCTGCAGCGTGTTTACGTGTACAAAGCAGGATGGTCACTTAATATTTAAATGTCCTCCAATAAGCACACAAAGTATTTCCTTGTACTTTCGTGAAATAATTTACAACAGGTGAACATGTTAGGCAGGGGTCTCAGACTCAATTGCGGTACCCGAGACGGTACTTTGTGGCCCTCACCTTAATGTGTGGCACGTGAGTTTTATATGAATGACACTTTACATTGTTGTGTGTGGAGCTCAAGGAACCTACCAATCACGGTGGGGTATATGGCTCTCGGGGGGCAGGACATCGACCGGGCTTGATGCAAGCAGAGAAACATTTCTCAATGAGTGAAAGTTACAGCAGCATTGCTATTGGGAAATGTTTCTTCTCTGCCTGGCTGGCTGCCTCTTTTCTATTGGGCACACATGGACATTCGTCCCAGCGCGCTGCCTTCACAACACTTCCAAAAAAAGTTTTTAAAGTTGCTACCCAGCGGGACAATATATGTTGCTACCCAGCGGGACGTATATGTCGTGGTTACTGTGGTGGATCCAAAAAAGTGCAGAGGACAAGAGTGGTGAGTGCAATAAGTAATTTATTATCCACACTGTCAGTGATTAAAATAACAACAACGATGGTGCCA
Organism: Entelurus aequoreus; assembly: GCF_033978785.1. Lineage (NCBI taxonomy): Eukaryota > Metazoa > Chordata > Actinopteri > Syngnathiformes > Syngnathidae > Entelurus > Entelurus aequoreus. The sequence goes on from NC_084745.1 coordinate 24,908,808, forward strand.
ATAGAACAAAAAGGCACTGCAACAAAAGGCTCAGACAAAAAATCCCAACATGATGAGCAGGCAAACAGGCAGGCTGCCAGGACGAGCAGGAAGGCGCAAAGTGTCTGTCGGCAACAACAGTCCCCGATAACCGGGACAAAAAATTATAGGGTCATATGTAGGTCATTATTTTGTATTTGCCTCACACGATGAACACTACATACAGTCATGGTCAAAAGTTGACATACACTGGTAAAGAACATAATGTCATGGCTGTCTTGAGTTTCCAATAATTTCTACAACTCTTATTTATTTGTGATAGAGTGATTGGAGCACATACTTCCATCCATCCATCCATCTTCTTCCGCTTATCCGAGGTCGGGTCGCGGGGGAAGCAGCCTAAGCAGGGAAGCCCAGACTTCCCTCTCCCCAGCCACTTCGTTCCCGGGGGATCCCGAGGCGTTCCCAGGCCAGCCGGGAGACATAGTCTTCCCAACGTGTCCTGGGTCTTCCCCGTGGCCTCCTACCGGTCGGACGTGCCCTAAACATCTCCCTAGGGAGGCGTTCGGGTGGCGTCCTGACCAGAAGCCCGAACCACCTCATCTGGCTCTTCTCGATGTGGAGGAGCAGCGGCTTTACTTTGAGCTCCCCCCGGATGGCAGAGCTTCACACCCTATCTCTAAGGGAGAGCCCCGCCACCCGGCGGAGGAAACTCATTTCGGCCGCTTGTACCCGTGATCTTGTCCTTTCAGTCATAACCCAAAGCTCATGACCATAGGTGAGGATGGGAACGTAGATCGACCGGTAAATTGAGAGCTTTGCCTTCCGGCTCAGCTCCTTCTTCACCACAACGGATCGATACAGCGTCGCATTACTGAAGACGCCGCACCGATCCGCCTGTCGATCTCACGATCCACTCTTCCCTCACTCGTGAACAAGACTCCGAGGTACTTGAACTCCTCCACTTGGGGCAGGGTCTCTTCCGCAACCCGGAGATGGCACTCCACCCTTTTCCGGGCGAGAACCATGGATTCGGACTTGGAGGTGCTGATTCTCATCCCAGTCGCTTCACACTCAGCTGCGAACCGATCCAGCGAGAGCTGAAGATCCTGGCCAGATGAAGCCATCAGGACCACATCATCTGCAAAAAGCAGAGACCTAATCCTGCAGCCACCAAACCAGATCCCCTCAACGCCTTGACTGCGCCTAGAAATTCTGTCCATAAAAGTTATGAACAGAATCGGTGACAAAGGGCAGCCTTGGCGGAGTCCAACCCTCACTGGAAACGTGTCCGACTTACTGCCGGCAATGCGGACCAAACTCTGGCACTGATCATACAGGGAGCGGACCGCCACAATCAGACAGTCCGATACCCCATACTCTCTGAGCACTCCCCACAGGACTTCCCGAGGGACACGGTCGAATGCCTTCTCCAAGTCCACAAAACACATGTAGACTGGTTGGGCAAACTCCCATGCACCCTCAAGGACCCTGCCGAGAGTATAGAGCTGGTCCACAGTTCCACGACCAGGACGAAAACCACACTGTTCCTCCTGAATCCGAGGTTCGACTATCCGGCGTAGCCTCCTCTCCAGCACACCTGAATAGACCTTACCGGGAAGGCTGAGGAGTGTGATCCCACGATAGTTAGAACACACCCTCCGGTTCCCCTTCTTAAAGAGAGGAACCACCACCCCGGTCTGCCAATCCAGAGGTACCGCCCCCAATGTCCACGCGATGCTGCAGAGTCTTGTCAACCATGACAGCCCCACAGCATCCAGAGCCTTAAGGAACTCCGGGCGGGTCTCATCCACCCCCGGGGCCTTGCCACCGAGGAGCTTTTTAACTACCTCAGCAACCTCAGCCCCAGAAATAGGAGAGCCCACCACAGATTCCCCAGGCACTGCTTCCTCATAGGAAGACGTGTTGGTGGGATTGAGGAGGTCTTCGAAGTATTCCCTCCACCGATCCACAACATCCGCAGTCGAGGTCAGCAGAACACCATCCTCACCGTACACGGTGTTGATAGTGCACTGCTTCCCCTTCCTGAGGCGGCGGATGGTGGTCCAGAATCGCTTCGAAGCCGACCGGAAGTCGTTTTCCATGGCTTCCCCGAACTCCTCCCATGTCCGAGTTTTTGCCTCCGCGACCGCCGAAGCCGCAGACCGCTTGGCCTGTCGGTATCTGTCCGCTGCCTCAGGAGTCCTATGAGCCAAAAGAACCCGATAGGACTCCTTCTTCAGCTTGACGGCATCCCTCACCGCCGGTGTCCACCAACGGGTTCTAGGATTACCGCCACGACAGGCACCAACTACCCTGCGGCCACAGCTCCAATCAGCCGCCTCGGCAATAGAGGTGCGGAACATGGTCCATTCGGACTCAATGTCCAGCACCTCCCTCGTGACATGTTCAAAGTTCTTCCGGAGGTGGGAATTGAAACTCTCTCTGACAGGAGACTCTGCCAGACGTTCCCAGCAAACCCTCATAATGCGTTTGGGCCTGCCAGGTCTGTCCGGCATCCTCCCCCACCATCGCAGCCAACTCACCACCAGGTGGTGATAGGTAGAAAGCTCCGCCCCTCTCTTCACCCGAGTGTCCAAAACATGAGGCCGCAAATCCGACGACACAACTACAAAGTCGATCATGGAACTGCGGCCTAGGGTGTCCTGGTGCCAAGTGCACATGTGGACACCCTTATGTTTGAACATGGTGTTCGTTATGGACAATCTGTGACGGGCACAAAAGTCCAATAACAAAACACCGCTCGGGTTCAGATCCGGGAAGCCATTCTTCCCAATCACGCCTCTCCAGGTTTCACTGTCGCTGCCAACATGAGCGTTGAAGTCCCCCAGTAGAACGAGGGAATCACCCGGGGGAGCACTCTCAAGTACTCCCTCGAGTGAATCCAAAAAGGGTGGGTACTCTGAGCTGCGGTTTGGCGCCTAAGCGCAAACCACAGTCAGGACCCGTTCCCCCACCCGAAGGCGGAGGGAAGCTACCCTCTCGTCCACCGGGTTGAACTCCAACATGCAGGCTCTGAGCCGGGGGGCAACAAGAATTGCCACCCCAGCCCGTCGCCTCTCACTGCCGGCAACGCCAGAGTAGAAGAGAGTCCAGCCCCTCTCGAGAGAACTGGTTCCATGGGGCCCGGCCGGGCACAGCCCGAAGAGGCAACGTGGGTTCCACCTCCAATGGGCTCACCACCCATAGCAGGGGTCATAGAGGTCGGGTGCGATGTGAGTTGGGCGGCAGCCGAAGGCAGGGCACTTGGCGGTCCGATCCTCGGCTACAGAAGCTAGCTCTTGGGGGAGCACATACTTGTTGGTCACAAAAAACATTCATGAAGTTTGGTTCTTTTATGAATTTATTATGGGTCTATGAAAATGTGACCAAATCTGCTGGGTCTAAAGTATACATACAGCAATGTTAATATTTGTTTAAATGTCCCACTGCAATAAGGCGCATTTGGTAGCCATCTAAAAGCTTCTGGTTGAATTTTTGACCACTCATCTTGACAAAATTGGTGCAGTTCTGCTAAATGTGTTGGTTTTCTGACATGGACTTGTTTCTTCAGCATTGTCCACATGTTCTTAATGGGGTTTGAATCAGGACTTTGGGAAGGCCATTCTAAAACATTATTTCTAGCCTGTATTAGCCATTCCGTTACCACTTTTGACGTGTGTTTAGGGTCATTGTCCTGTTGGAACACCCAACTGCGCTCAAGACCCAACCTCCGGGCTGATGATTTCAGGTTGTCCTGAAGAACTTGGAGGTAATCCTCCTTTTTCATTGTCCCATTTACTCTCTGTAAAGTACCAGTTCCATGCTTGACGGTAGGCATGGATTTCCTGGGATTAAAAGCCTCACCTTTTCTCCTCCAAACATATTGCTGGATATTGTGGCCAAACAGCTCAATTTTTGTTTCATCTGACATCACATGGACAAAGATAAGACCTTTAGGAGGAAAGATTTGTGGTCAGATGAAACAGAAATTGAGCTGAAGAATGCTGAAGAAACAAGTCCATGTCAGAAAACCAACAAATTAAGCTGAACTGTACCAATTTTGTCAAAAGGAGTGTCAAAAATTCAACCAGAATCTTGCCAGAAGCTTGTGGATGGCTACCAAAAGCGCCTTATTGCAGTGAAACTTGCCAAGGGACATGAAACCAAATATTAACATTGCTGTATGTATACTTTTGACCCAGCAGATTTGGTCACATTTTCAGTAGACCCATAATAAATTCCTAAAAGAACCAAACTTCATGTGCTCCAATAACTCTATCAAAAAAAAATAAGAGTTGTAGAAATTATTGGAAACTCAAGACAGCCATGACATTATGTTCTTTACAAGTATATGTAAACTTTTGACCACGACTGTATATTTATCCATCCCATCCATTTTCTACCACTTGTCCCGTTCGGGGTATTTACATTTGATTGAATTTGTCTTTTATCACTACATTTACAACAACACCACTGTGTCATTTCTGCTTCTTTTTCGAGTAACAGCATGGTAGATAACACTCCGGGAGCAGTCGCTGTTTTGTTAAGTTAAGTTAAAGTTAAAGTACCAATGATTGTCACACACACTCGGTGTGGTGAAATTTGTCCCCTGCATTTGACCCATCCCCTTGTTCACCCCCTGGGAGGTGAGGGGAGCAGTGGGCAGCAGCAGCAATAATTTTTGGTGATTAAACCCCCAATTCCAACCCTTTATGCAGGGAGGTAATGGGTCCCGTTTTTATCGTCTTTGGTATGACTACTGATCTCAGGGCGGACACTCTAACCACTAGGCCACTGAGTAGGTGCACTCGCTATCCCAGTACTTTGTACCATCTGCTATATCCCACATCCTCGAACATGTATTTACTTATTTTCTTATTGATTCTTAATTTGTTAGAGGCAATTTATTTTTCATCTTATTTTGGGTGAAAAAATAAATATGAAGACATTTGAGAAGATTGGAATTTTTTCAACAAAGCTTTTCTTGGGGAATACTGTAATAAATATTGCATTTTTTACGGAAAGAAACCACACTCTATGGTGGTGAAATACGTGTATAAGGTAAAATACTGAATTCTAAAATATTTAAACAAAATTTGGGAAAAATAAAAAAGAATTAGGAAAAAAAGAAAAAGGATTTCCCAGAGCCCTAACTGTAAACTACTAGGAGCATGCAGTTACACAACAGCTAAGCACACCTTTTGCACACAAGCTAGACATATGTAACAAGTGTCCTTAAAGGCCTACTGAAACCCACTACTACCGACCATGCAGTCTGATAGTTTATATATCAATGATGAAATCTTAACATTGCAACACATGCCAATACGGCCGGGTTAACTTATAAAGTGCAATTTTAAATTTCCCGCTAAACTTCCGGTTGGAAACGTCTATGTATGATGACGTATGCGCGTGACGTCACGACGGCAACGGAAGTATTTGTACCCAATGTGTCACCATACAAACTGCTCCGTTTTAATCGAACAATTCCACAGTATTCTGGACATCTGTGTTGGTGAATCTTTTGCAATTTGTTTAATGGACAATGGAGACTGCAAATAAGAAAGTTGTAGGTGCGATCGGTGTATTAGCGGTGGACTACAGCAACACAATCAGGAGGTTGTGTTGTGTTTGAGCTGGATAGCAGACGCACTACCGTGAGTACAGCTTTGGCTTCCAAACATTTGATCGCTTGCCCGTACGTGCGTGTCGCTATGTGCATGTCACGTACGTAACTTTGGGGAAATATATGTTTCTTGCCGACTCTGATGGCGGCCGGGGTGTCGTCGAAAGCTACAACGCCCGCCGCTGCTCCTTAGTTCCCTTCAATTGTTAAGCTTCGCCAAGCTGGAAATTATTAACCGTGTATTTACATGTTCATGGTTTAATAGTATTGTTGATCTTCTGTCTATCCTTCCAGTCAGGTTTTTATTTTATTTTGTTTCTATCTGCATTTGAGCCTGATGCTATCACGTTAGCTCCTTAGCTAAGTTAGCTTCAATTGTTAAGCTTCGCCAAGCTGGAAATTATTAACCGTGTATTTACATGTTCATGGTTTAATAGTATTGTTGATCGTCTGTCTATCCTTCCAGTCAGGGTTTTTTAAAATTTTGTTTCTATCTGCATTTGAGCCCGATGCTATCACGTTAGCTCCGTAGCTAAAGTGCGTCAACGATGTATTGTCGTGGAGATAAAAGTCACTGTGAATGTCCATTTCACGTTCTCGACTCTCATTTTCAAGAGGATATAGTATCCGAGGTGGTTTAAAATACAAATCCGTGATCCACAATAGAAAAAGGAGAGTGTGTGGAATCCAATGAGACCTTGTACCTAAGTTACGGTCAGAGCGAAAAAAGATACACCCTGCACTGCCTCTCTAGTCCTTCACTCTAACATTCCTCATCCACGAATCTTTTATCCTCACTCAAATTAATGGGGTAATCGTCGCTTTCTCGGTCCGAATCTCTCTCCCTCCATTGTAAACAATGGGGAATTGTGAGGAATCCTTCCTCCTGTGACGTCACGCTACTTCCGGTATAGGCAAGGCTTTTTTTTATCAGCGACCAAAAGTTGCGAACTTTATCGTCGTTGTTCTATACTAAATCCTTTCAGCAAAAATATGGCAATATCGCGAAATGATCAAGTATGACACATAGAATGGATCTGCTATCCCCGTTTAAATTTAAAAAAATCATTTCAGTAGGCCTTTAACTCAACGATATTGCAGTCTAAAACACCACATTTGTCAATATAAACAAATATCAAATAATTATAATTGCATATTACATACAGATACAAGGTCTTCAAGGCAGGAGTGTAGTATAAAGTATTCAGTAACAAACATGTCCGCATCATTTGCTTTACTGAGTCATGAATAGGTAGGGATGATACTCGAAACCGGTTTTCCCGGTTGTTTGATAGGAAAAGAACCGAGTCCTCGGACTCGAATCCCTTTTTGAGAACCGGTACCCGATATCGAGACCACTATAGTAAAGGAAAATAGTTGATTCTTTATTCGAATCCCGTCCCGACCAGAAATGCTCCGTGGGACATCACGTAGCTCAGTCATTAGGCGCAGATAGCGAAAGCAGGAAAACAATGGACGGGAAAAAGCGCTCCAAGGTGTAATAAAGTTCAAAACAAAAGCTATAATCCATCGAATAACTTTACTGAGAGATTTTAGCAGGGTAAAACACATGACGAACACTTTTACGACCAACCGGAAACATAGCAACCAGGCTAGCAACGCACCTCCTTTACGGCAGCTGTCGCAACGTTCTTAAAACAACCGCAGCACATACATATATATACAACATATCTCCCTTTTTTAACTTTTGTTTTTCTTTCCTTGTAAACAAAACAAAATCTCACTGTATATGTGTTGTCGGTCTAATTAGAAATAATGCAGACGAGGCGTGTTGGCTGAGTTCTTGACGTTTACTCTCACAGCGTGGCAACATGCAACACTTTTCGGGGCTACCGCGCATGCTCGTAACTCCCGTTGCATGCTGGGTAGTGTAGTTGTTATATTCTCTAGCTCATAACATTTTTCCCCCATAAAGAAATAATGTTAACTCAATAAAGTGTATTTCTTTTTTTAGCTTTAACTTTTCATTTATTAGCATTGTAACCACATTTGCAAAGAACTTTTCTCTTCATAGAATGTTCTTTCAATAAAGAAATAAAGTGCAAAAATGTCAAAGCATCATAACAAACAGTTATGTCAAATAGCAGCAGAAGTGCACTTTTTGGAGAGCTGTATTATTTTCAGTTTTGTGCCCGAGGGACTGATTTTATTTAACACTATATTATTATTTATACACCTATAGTGATCACAGAGACAGGTTGTTTTTGTGTTACTGTATATATTTGTTTCTCTGAAAAATCCCACTTAATATACTTTGGGTAACAACAGTCAATATTTATTTATTTAATTTTATTTTTTTAGGTGGGTAACAGTCAATATTTATTTATTTATTAGATTTTATTTTTTTATTATATAATAAAAGTGAGCTTTTGTTAAACCAAATATTGTGTTTTTTTCCATATACAACAACCTATCTAGACTCGATAAGAGAATCGATAAGGAATCGGTTCGATAAGAGGATTCGATAATAGGCTCGAACTCGATAATTTCTTATCAAACATCATCCCTATGAATAGGGCTGCACGATTATGGCTAAAATAATAATCACGATTATTTTTATCAATATTGATATCATGATTATTTATCACAATTATTTTCTGTTAATTAAAACACATTTTATTGCATTTTCTGTGTTACACAAACAGTATATCAACTTGGCTTTCATTTGAAAATATTTATTTTTTATTTTTTTATTAATAATAAAATGAAATGTAGAAAAGACAAAGACTAGAATAAATGTGCGATCATAAAATGCAAACAAGTGAAAAAATTAGATTATGCACACAAGGAACACACATTCATTGTACTACTCAGTATATGTAGGTTATATGTTTTTGGCCATTATTTTGACGAGTCTTTGAGAGGTGGTAGGTACAGGGTCCCTCGGTGCACGGTTGATGTTACGGTCAGCTGTATTTTGGGCGCCCATGCTTTTGTCGCTGTTCGTCGGGGCTTTGCAGCGGTGGCGGGCGGCCCACTCTTTAAGCAACCAGCTTTAGATTTCGGGCAAACTATGGCGGTCGTGAAAAGACGAGAAGTGTTGTTAATGCTTAACATGTCGCCGCAACTTGATCATTTGTTTAAATGTACACAACAACGCAACTTTGCCTTGCAACTCGTTGTGGCGTTTGTCGTTGTTTCATCTGTGCGGGAGTAATTCCGGGTTTTGGGAAACGAGCAGGAGTGCCTAGAAAATAGCGAGGCATGCGGTCGTGTTACGGGGTTAAGATACGAGCCTGTGGTACCCTGTAGGTTACTCTGCGGGAGGGTAGGGTACGATGTAATAATGCATGTATTTTTCCCAATATTTTCACGGTTAAAATTTGATTAATTGTGCAGCCCTAATCATGAGCTTAACTTAGTGAATTATTGTGGCTACTAGGTGTTGCCAAAAACAATTACCACACCACTTCAACTTAAAAACAGCTTAAATCAATTCCAGACGGCCAATAATTAATAGGTTAGTGTTTTTCATACCTACCATTGTTCTTTAAAGGCCTACTGAAACCCACTACTACCGACCACGCAGTCTGATAGTTTATTTATCAATGATGAAAGCTTAACATTGCAACACATACCAATACGGCCAGGTTAACTTATAAAGTGCAATTTTAAATTTACCGCTAAACTTGCGGTTGAAAACGTCTATGTATGATGACGTATGCGCGTGGAGTCAATCGTTGAAACGGAAGTATTCGGACGCCATTGAATCCAATACAAAAAGCTCTGTTTTCATCTTAAAATTCCACAGTATTCTGGACATCTGTGTTGGTGAATCTTTTGCAATTTGTTTAATGAACAATGAAGACTGCAAAGAAGAAAGTTGTAGGTGGGATCTGTGTATTAGCAGCTGGCTGCAGCAACACAAACAGGAGGACTTTGAGGTGGATAGCAGACGCGCTATCCGACGCTAGCCGCCGCTAGCCGCCGCTAGCCGCCGACCGCATCGGTGATCGGGTGAAGTCCTTCGTCGTACCGTCGATCGCTGGAACGCAGGTGAGCACGGGTGTTGATGAGCAGATGAGGGCTGGCTGGCGTAGGTGGATAGCTAATGTTTTTAGCATAGCTCTGTGAGGTCCCGTTGCTAAGTTAGCTTCAATGGCGCCGTTAGCAACAGCATTGTTGAGCTTCGCCAGGCTGGAAAGCATTAACCGTGTGGTTACAGGTCCATTGTTTAATAGTATTGTTGATTTTCTGTCTATCCTTCCAGTCAGGGGCTTATTTATTTTGTTTCTATCTGCAGTTAAGCCCGATGCTATCACGTTAGCGCCGTAGCTAAAGTGTTTCGCCGATGTATTGTCGTGGAGATAAAAGTCACTGTGAATGTCTATTTTGCGTTCTCAACTCTCATTTTCAAGAGGATATAGTATCCGAGGTGGTTTAAAATACAAATCCGTGATCCACAATAGAAAAAGGAGAGAGTGTGGAATCCAATGAACCAGCCTGTACCTAAGTTACGGTCAGAGCGAAAAAAGATGCATCCCGCACTGTACTCTAGTCCTTCACTCTCACGTTCCTCATCCACAAATCTTTCATCCTCGCTCAAATTAATGGGGTAATCGTCGCTTTCTCGGTCCGAATCGCTCTCGCTGCATTGGAAACAATGGGGAAATGTTAGGAGCCTTTCAACCTGTGACGTCACGCTACTTCCGGTACAGGCAAGGCTTTTTTTATCAGCGACCAAAAGTTGCGAACTTTATCGTCGATGTTGTCTACTAAATCCTTTCAGCAAAAATATGGCAATATCGCGAAATGATCAAGTATGACACATGGAATGGATCTGCTATCCCCGTTTAAGTAAAAAAAAATCATTTCAGTAGGCCTTTAAGTATGTTCACTTGATCAATCATTTTCTAACATGCCAGACTACAAAATAATAAAGGCATGTATGATTCCTGCTGACATTGTGTCTGATCAATATCGGTTTCAGCCAATACTCAAGGCTCCAATTGGATTCCAGTCACAACCTGTGCAACTCTGCTCAATTCCATGCCCACGAGTATTCCAACAATGATGCTGGCACTAAATATTCACACTTTGGACATGTTCACTGTGTGTTGATTTATTTTCAGAGGACAGTAAATCTTTTCCAAGCTGGACACTGACCGCAGCATATGCTCGAACCGAAAATATCTTTCCCAAAAGTGTTCTCACAGTGTTGGATGCAGAATTGTCCAAAATGTCATGGTCAAATGAAGCATGGACTGCAACTTAAGTGGCCAAGGTCTTCCTCAGGAAAATGTGTCCAGCAAACTCTACAGTTGGCAAAATGCAGTCCGTCATTAGACTCCCACATGGAGATTAGTCACTCCTCAGAAGACATTCCCACTGCTCCCGAGTCAATGGCTGCATGCTTTGCACGCCGCTATCCAACATTTGGCGTTGTTAGGTGATCTACAGTAAGGCGTGCACACAGTTGCTAGGCTGTGAAAACCCCAAGCCACTAAACTACTGGTGATCTGTAGAATATAGCTTTATTGTCTGGTTCTGTTTTTGTTTTCCCTATCTGTGGCGGTCCTCATGCTTCTCAGTGTTTCCCACAAGACTGCAATCCATCTGTGGTGTTTTGTTTGGGAGGGTAGATGATCACATCATCTAATTTGCAGAATTGACAATGCCGCATGTGAGCACATTACGAATACAAATCAGTCCCACCAGGATTTGGCTGGCTTTTTTTGTGATTGTTGCGGTCTAGAATGCCTGATTTTGATGCAGCTGTTTCAAAACGTTGAGGCAAATGTGTGTTATGTGGCTTTAATTTTTCAATAAGATTACATCCGCTTGGGATTTAATGAATTTCTTATCAAGATTTTCAATTGTTCTTGGTAACTCAAGACCCAAAACTACAATATTTTAACAATTCTAACAAAATATATTTCACCTCCAATACAATACCGATATTGGAGCATTGAGTATTGGCTGATACTGATATTGATCTGATGGGATAACAGCACAAACCATACATACTTTTATTATTATGGAGTGTGAAATGTTAGAAAATGATTGATTAGTGAAATTACTCAGAGAGCAATTGTAGGTATGTAAAACACTAACCTATTTATTATCAACCATCTGAAAAGGACGTATGCTGCCTGCGGAATGCTGAAGTGGGGTGGTAATTGTAGCCACCTCGTTCATTAATTCATTAATGATGCATTAACTTGAATGATGCGGACACATATTTTTCTGGATACTTTCGAATATGCTTCTGCCTTGGAGACTTTATCTGTAAGTAATATGATCATATGATTATTTGATTCTTGTTTAAATTGACAAGTGTCGTGTTTTAGACTGCATTATTGTTATTACAAATGTTGAGCCTGTTGTTATATTGTGTGCGTAGCTGTTGTGTAGCTGCTGGCTCCCAGTAGCCTATAGCCCACCATGTTTACCTTTTGTAAATGACTTCACTAAAATACAGGAAAAGACCAACAGATGCGCGGATAGGCAATTATTTCATCCGCATCCGCATCACAAAAGTCGTCATCCACCCACCATCCAACCAAACTAACATTTTATCAAAACCGCAACCGCCCGCCATCCGCCCGTTGTTATATATATAATGTAGACATGGGGTCACACCCTAACAACAATAATTAGGGCGTGCTGTGATGGTATTGAATTTCTAACCCTCCACAACATGTACAGACAGCGTGACAGTCCAATTACACATTGTGTGCGGCTTCTGCTTGCACATGTATGTGACAGCAAAGCATACCTGGTCCACAGCCATACAGGTTACACTGACGGTGGCCGTATAAAACAACTTTAACACTCTTAATATGTGCCACACTGTGAACCCACACCAAACAAGAATGACAAACACATTTCGGGAGGACATCCACACCGTAACACAACATAAACACAACAGAACAAATACCCAGAACACCTTGCAGTCCTAACTCTTCCTGGCTGACATATACCCCCCCACCCCCGCTACCACCAAACCCCGCTCCCCTACACTGCACCCCCACACATCACCCCCCCCCCCCCGCCCCCCCCCCACCACCCTCCGTGCGTCGGTTGAGGTGGGCGGGGTTTCGTGGTAGCGGGGGTGTATATTTCAGCCAGGAAGAGTTAGGACTGCAAGGTGTTCTTGGTATTTGTTTTGTTGTGTTTATGTTGTCTCACGGTGCGGATGTTCTCCCGAAATGTGTTTGTCATTCTTGTTTGGTGTGGGTTCACAGTGTGGCACATATTAAGAGTGTTAAAGTTGTTTTATACGGCCACCGTCAGTGTAACCTGTATGGCTGTGGACCAGGTATGCATTGCTGTCACTTGTGTGCAAGCAGAAGCCGCAAACAACATGTGACTGTACCCCCTGTGATCTAGGGATGGGCGATACCACACTTTTAGGATTCGATACGACACCGATACTTTTTCTTGCATTTTCATTGATACCGATATCAATAATTTCTTATTGGCAACTTTTTGTCAGTCAAAAATATTATTACTATTGTTATTATTTAAGACAAATCACAAGACAAATACAGACCATTTATACCACATTTATTATGGTCAATATATAATAAAAGTAAAATTAAAATAAATAACATAAATATGAAAAATAAATTAAATATTATATATAATAATAACTATATATTATATATTATAATAATTAAATATTAGGGCTTTCCAATCAATAGTCAAATCCGAATTGCAAGAAGCTGCAGTTATTTTTTAAAGTTTGTGATATAATTAGCAATTAATGAAATATGAAATAGGCTAATGTTTTCGAAATGTAAGAAATCATGTTACAGATTAAAACCAAAATCACATTCAATCATATATTGAAGATTTTTTTGGAAAAAAATAAAACTGTAATGCAATGCAAAGATGAAGAATCTCCAAATTGTATCTCTTTCATATCTTGTTTTAAATACTCAAGCAATTTTCAACTAACAGTAAATTCCCCTGTGTGGAAATTATTTGAATTTAGGATAATCATTTTATTTTTAAAAATTCAGTAAACATTACTAAAAAAAAAAAAAACAATGCCTGTTTTAAGTCAACAATTGGACAACACTGGATATGCCTGGCTGCATCGCTGTCAGCTGGCTGTGTGTGTGTTGCACGTTGACGACGCTCATTCGCTGTCTCCTGTCACGTGACTGGGCCAGCTCTATACTCTGCCAAGTACAGGGGTGTCCCAGCACATAGTAACTTAAGTAAGTCATCAAAAACATCTGAAAGTGATGCTTGCACCCCCCACACGCCGTTTTTTGGTTTATATCGATACTTTTTTCAGAAAAGTGATACCAAATGAGTAGCGTGTAAGTATCGATATATCGATACCACAGGATCGATACGCACATCCCTACTGTGAACATTTTTTTAATTCAAGTACCCCCTAATCAGAGCAAAGCATTTTTGGTTGAGAAAAAGAGATAAAGAAGTAAAATACAGCACTATGTCATCAGTTTCTGATTTATTAAATTGTATAACAGTGCAAAATATTGCTCTTTTGTTGTGGTCTTTCTTGAACTATTTGGAAAAAAAGATATAAAAATAACTAAAAGCTTGTTGAAAAATAAACAAGTGATTCAATTATAAATAAAGATTTCTACACATAGAAGTAATCATCAACTTAAAGTGCCCTCTTTGGGGATTGTAATAGAGATCCATCTGGATTCATTAACTTAATTCTAAACATTTCTTCACAAAAAAATAAATCTTTAACATCAATATTTATGGAACATGTCCACAAAAAATCTAGCTGTCAACACTGAATATTGCATTTCTTTTCACAGTTCTTTTTGACAGACATTTAAAAAAAATCTCACGTACCCCTTGGCATACCTTCAAGTACCCCCAGGGGTACGCATACCCCCATTTGAGAACCACTGTTGTAGAGGGTGATAAAGGCAGTACCAACACGGCACGCCATTATTATTGTTGATTGGGTGAAAATCAGCAGATATTCGAGAGAATTAGTTCAACCGCCACCCGCCCGAATCTATTTAAAATCTATTTTTTTCGTCATGCATCCGCCTGACCCGCGGATACTCCGCGGTTGTGTCCGCAAACCGTGCATCTCTATTGTGTGCTGATTAGAAGACATTTAAAGGCCTACTGAAACCCACTACTACCGACCACGCAGTCTGATAGTTTATATATCAATGATGAAATCTTAACATTGCAACACATGCCAATACGGCCGGGTTAACTTATAAAGTGCAATTTTAAATTTCCCGGGAAACTTCCGGTTGAAAACGTGTAGGTATGATGACGTTTGCGCGTGACGTCGATGGTTGAAGCGGAAGTATTCGGACACATTGTATCACAATACAAACAGCTCTGTTTTCATCGCAAAATTCCACAGTATTCTGGACATCAGTGTTGGTGAATCTTTTGCAATTTGTTTAATGAACAATGGAGACTGCAAAGAAGAAAGCTGTAGGTGGGATCGGTGTATTAGCGGCTGGCTGCAGCAACACAACCAGGAGGACTTTGAGTTGGATAGCAGACGCGCTATCAGACGCTAGCCGCCGACCGCATCGATGATCGGGTGAAGTCCTTTGTTGCGTCGTCGATCGCTGGAAAGCAGGTGAGCACGGGTGTTGATGAGCAGATGAGGGCTGGTGTAGGTGGAGCGCTAATGTTTTTCTCATAGCTCTGACGAGGTCCCGTAGCTAAGTTAACTTCAATGGTGTCGTTAGCAACAGCATTGCTAGGCTTCGACAGGCGGCACAGCATTAACCGTGTAGTTACAGGTCCAGTGTTTGGTTCGGTGTCTCCTGATAGTAGTATTGTTCATCTTCTGTCTATTCTTCCAGTCAGGGGCTTATTTCTTTTGTTTCTATCTGCATTTCAGCACGATGCTATCACGTTAGCTCCGTAGCTAAAGTGCTTCACCAATGTATTGTCGTGGAGATAAAAGTCACTGTGAATGTCCATTTCGCGTTCTCGACTCTCATTTTCAAGAGGATATAGTATCCGAGGTGGTTTAAAATACAAATCCGTGATCCACAATAGAAAAAGGAGAAAGTGTGGAATTCAATGAGCCCTTTTACCTAAGTTACGGTCAGAGCGAAAAAAGATACGTCCTGCACTGCATTCTAGTCCTTCACTCTCACGTTCTTCATCCACTAATCTTTCATGCTCGCTCAAATTAATGGGGTAATCGTCGCTTTCTCGGTCCGAATCGCTCTCGCTGCTGGTGTAAACAATGGGGAAATGTGAAGAGCCTTTCAACCTGCGACGTCACGCTACTTCCGGTACAGGCAAGGCTATTTTTATCAGCGACCAAAAGTTGCGAACTTTATCGTCGATGTTCTCTGCTAAATCCTTTCAGCAAAAATATGGCAATATCGCGACATGATCAAGTATGACACATAGAATGGATCTGCTATCCCCGTTTGAATAAAAAAATGTCATTTAAGTAGGCTATCCAGCTTTGCACATGTAAACACGTTCAGAATCTAAACCGATCTCATCCGATTTTCTGCTGATATTGAACAGATATAAATTTTGTATCGGGACATCTCTATTTATTAGTATTCAACATTTTTGAACATTAATATCAGTTTACCAGTCACCCAGGATCTTACAAGCCTTTTTTGAGATGTCAGTTTTACCCAAAAATGTTGATTAAATATGTTGATTTTTTTAGATGTTTGTTTCAATAAAATGAAGAAAAAAATAATGTTAAAAACAAACTTTCTTTTGTGAGATACTGTATATCTATTAAGATCAATGCATCCTTTAATCATCAAGTGTAGTTTAGGTCTCGTACAATGCTAAATAGATATTATTTATTTGTACAATGATACCACATTGAGTTGGTAGGGATATCTACAGTAGTAGCAAAAATGTTTCTAGTTATTAAGTGTTCTTATGGTCGTAGAATCAGTTTTGCTTCCAATTTGTATCACAAAGTGCGAGCAATTAAAGCTTTTATGCATGTCTCAGTTTGATTCCAGACACATAAAACTAGTTCATCCATCGTTAGGCTGGGGTTATTGCTCTCACACGGGCTGCTGGTTGGCTCGGGAAATGTCTGCTGTCAGACTGGAGCCTTTTCTTCTCCTGAGTTGCATGGAGAAGGGAGGAGGTGGAGAGGCGAGAAGATACCCCGACATCTGTTTGCTTGGTCTAGCAGAAGCATGATCACAGCCGATGCCTGCAGGCTCCGTCGCCGCGACTCTTCTCTTCTCCTCTCCTGTTCCACTTGTGCCCTTGGGAGACAGCTTGTCGGAGACCGAAACCCAAGCACACGCACATTTATAGTGCACTCTTGCTGCAACCTCTCGAGAAGATGACTCTCTCATTAACGCTCCAACTTCAGGTGATCGTCTATGTTGTTAATGGGACAGTTTATAGCTGACTACACACGTGAACTAAGTAATTAATTGGTTCAAATAGAGCCAAGACCTGATTTGCGGTATAACTCGGTTGGTAGAGTGGCCTTGCCAGCAACTTGAGGGTTCCAGGTTCGATCCCTGCTTCCGCCATCCTAGTCACTGCCATTGTGTCCTTGGGCAAGACACTTTACCCACCTGTTTCCAGTGCCACCCGCACTGGTTTAAATGTAACTTAGATATTGGGTTTCACTATGTAAAGCGATTTGAGTCACTAGAGAAAAAGCGCTATATAAATATAATTCACTTCACTTCACTTCACTGCTATCCACCCTCTGCCACATATCTTCAGATCCTGTACTTCTTACCGTGTCTCGCCTATGGCTCTTTCTCACTTCTTTATGCTCACTGAAGAATTTTTTTTTTATATACATCTGCCAAAAAGGTTATTTTTGGTTTTTTTTTCAGGCGTTTAATTATCGAGCTGTAGGTGTTGGCAGTCAGTTTGAGCTTGTTCTCTTGGATGTGCTGATTGCAAAGAGCATGTGGGGAGATTGATTAGTGAGCACTTGTTTGCTTCGTGCTTCCCTTAAGCGTTAACCAATGAAGTGTTTGACAGTGGAAGACAGAAGGCACAAAAAAGATATGGTGGATAATTATTTTATTGTTTTATTTTTTACTGTCCTGCTTTTGATTCAGATAGAAAATTGCACTTCACTGTACACTCACATGCACAAACTAATCAAATGCACAATATTGACAATATTTGGATTTTTACCTTCATTTTAAAACCCACGTAATAATAAAATACATAAATCTAAAAAGCTCATAACTCAAAATACTTGCATCTCAAATAAATTACTGTGGAAATTTGATTTATGAACTTTATTAGTTTTTGAACAGGATTCGTAAATAAAAATGTCGAATGAAGCCAACTTCTCCATAAGAAACAATCTAAACATAAGTAATGGGTTCCAGCCTTGACAAACTTTAGTACACATTTGTACATTTTGAACACAATATAAGATCTATACAGTAATGTATATTAAAAAAAACATAAGGGGGTGATGGTACAACTTTATATTTTATAACACAGCCAAAACAACAACTAAAGTTAAAGATAAAGTACCACTGATAGTCACACACACACCAGGTGTTTTTGTCATAAAAAAATACAATCATGCGTGCTTACGGACTGTATCCCTGCAGACTGTATTGATCTGTATTGATATATAATGTAGGAACCAGAAATATTAATAACAGAAAGAAACAACCCTTTTGTGCGAATGAGTCTAAATGGGGGAGGGAGGTTTTTTGGGTTGGTGCACTAATTGTAAGTGTATCTTGTGTTTTTTTATGTTGATTTAATAAAAAAAAAAAAAAAAAAAAAAAATTGTTTTGTTTTTTTGTTTTCTTTTCTTGTGCGGCCCGGTACCAATTGATCTATGGACCGATACCGGGCCGCAACCCGGTGGTTGGGGACCACTGCCGTAAGGGACAAGCGGTAGAAATTGGATGGATGGATGGATGAGTGTGCATGTTGTCTGTCTATCTGTGTTGGCCCTGCGATGAGGTGGCGACTTGTCCAGGGTGTACCCCGCCATCCGCCCCAATGCAGCTGAGATAGGCTCCAGCATCCCCGTGACCCGAATAGGGACAAGCGGTAGAAAATGGATGGATGGATGGGCTCTGATGTCAGGCACAAAATGTCCGCACTGCAAGACACAGTGGATGGAGGAAATGTTCGTACACAGAGACAAGGTTCGTACACCATAGTTTTATTCAGTCTGTGGTTTTTAAATCCCACAGTTTGTACATTGAGGGGTTCGAAAATTGTGGTTCCACTGTAATCTCTTCTGGGCCCCCAACAGACAAACTCAAAAAACCCCAAACATCTACTTAAGGAGAATACAATAAAATGTAGACGGTAACTCCATGAAGTACAGTCGTCCCTCGCCACATTGCACTACAAATATTGCTACTTCACTGCATCACTATAAAACATTTTTAAAGCATTGTCTAGATATGTTTGGCCTAGAATAAATGTTAAATGAAGTCATATTTATGTCTTATGTACGTTACAGTGCAGTATGTGTCTTATTTTTTATTATTATGTTGTGGCGATCGATAAAGACATTCACCAA
Source organism: Entelurus aequoreus (assembly GCF_033978785.1). Classification (NCBI taxonomy): domain Eukaryota; kingdom Metazoa; phylum Chordata; class Actinopteri; order Syngnathiformes; family Syngnathidae; genus Entelurus; species Entelurus aequoreus. The sequence continues at coordinate 24,927,881 of NC_084745.1, forward strand.
GCAAGACTTTGTTTCTGGGTTAAGGGTGAACATCGTGAACAACAACCCGGTGGCTAATCTTGGCGCTACTCTATCTTTACCGCAGCAATCAAGTTGACCAACATTTGATGCACTTCATCTTCAACTCCTATCTCATCAATGACTTCTCCATATTGGTTAGTCTTTCTGTTTAGTTTGTTTTTTGCCAATAGACGGGACGCGAGACATACCAGATTCGATTTGACTCGGAGCGCCACTTAATGCTAACAAGACTGCTCTCAGCAGCTGTACGGGCGATGCTAAGTGGAGATGCACTATGTTGATTCACTACATCTTAGACATCTCCACGTGACATTAGTGAACCTTTGGTGTGAGCGATGAAGAATGACAACGCCAGAAACACAATGCCAAAGACACTGAATGCTAATTGTTGTAGTGCAAATGTGAAGTTTACCGACTTTTGGCAAAACAACCCAAGCCTGTGGGTTCAGCATATCAAAGCCCAGTTCTAACTTAGAGGAATTACCCAGGATGTAAAAAAGTATTTCCATGTAATAACTGTGTTGTAGTAGCCGGGTGAAGACCATAGCCATGACGCTTGGAGGATCCTTCGGGCTACTTTTACTTACTATATTTGCTAAGATGAAGGTGACTAAATCGGTGTTACTTCATGTTTACAGGGCTCCAATAATGTTAAAAAATAGTAATTAGAAGGTTATAAACTGTTTTCCTATGCCCTTACAATAACAATATTTGATTTTTTTACTATAACATAGCCTGGAACCAATTAGTTGCGATAAACGAGGGATGATTGTAATGTAATAATATTCAACATGTACCTTGTAGAGTGGACTTCCATGGTATCTCTTTCTGTTTCTACAAGAAAAACACACCGTCAGTAGCTGCTCCATATTTTCATGGATAAACATCCGTCCTTAGATATTATTTTTATGTCCTTGGCTGGCGTTAGACTCCCTTGCTTCGGTGTGGTACAGACTACCAGTGCCACTCTCGTACTGTTTACCAAGTCAGCTACACCCAGACCTTGGTTATTTATTTTTTTCTCCAGTTTTTCTTTAATTCAATGAATAACATCCGCTTTATTTTCTCAGCTCTGTCTTTCACACTCAATTGCATTGTGCCCATGGTTGTAAAGACAAAGTTATATATTGCTGGCTGATAGCTAATGCTAGCCAGTAAGACACCGGATGTTTTAATCAGATCTTACACGGTTCACTGGTTCACTAGCGGTGGTGACGCTCCTTACGTTAAGTTTTGCCCGCAATCTAAAGCATACCAATTAGCCGAGAAACAGCTTGTATCTTAAAAAACTTGTAGGCTGAGCTGTCACTGTATGGTTTTGTTGCGCCAATGCCAATGCTTGGCAATGTCTGTTATGAGGTATTTCCGTCATTTTGTGAAAAGTATCCATCAAATTGAATCGTAACCTTTTGGAAGTGCTGAAGAGTCCTTAAGGGACTACCACACCATCCCACTGTTTCAATGCATCCCCTTAATCAAGTCATTGTATAAAGTTAGTTGTTATACTTCTCTAAAGCGCAGACATAAAAGCCCACCTGCATTAATTGTGTGGTCACACCGTATCTGCACGTTTACAGCGAGCAGTAAAAAAATGTGTGCCCAATGAAAAAATATATTGCATGTATAACACAGGGGCCAAGTCG
>NC_084745.1:24932044-24967044 GCF_033978785.1 Entelurus aequoreus
CATTAATCAGTTATATTAAACATATCGAAATGTAATTAAATAATAAAACAAAAAGGTCATGAAATATATAAATAGTAAGGCTGTCAGATTAATCACACTCTCAACCAGTGATTAATCATGGCTAATCAGCAGTTATTATTTGCTTGCATAAATAAAATTATCTAAAGAAAATACCCCAATATTTGGGTACAAATGCAATTTAGTAGTCAGAATGTCATACAGGAACATTTTTTAAATGATTTACTAAACTGCAAGTCATTGATTTTCTTAAAACTTGGTGAAAATAAGTAAGAATTAAGTGCACATTTTGAAAGTATTTGCAGTTTGCAATAATCTTACAAACAAGGTACAGTTACTCATTGATAATGTAGTCAACACACTTATAAACAACTTAATATAGTGTACCACAAGGGTGTCGAACACATTTTAGATGGGGGGGGGGCACATGGTGAAATCACGGCACGATAACTTAAAAATAAAAACAACTTCAGATTGTTTACTTTGTTTAAAAATAGAACAAGCACATTCTGAAAATGTACAAATCATAATGTTGTTGTTTTTTTTCTTACACTTGCATGTTGCGGTAAATAGTATTCTACCTTTATTTGTCGTTATTTTTCTGAATAAATTACGTGATAATGTTCATCAGTCAACTCATTGGTGTTAATTTCGAATCTATCAAAGTAACACAATTTTATCAAAATCAAATTAGAGGATGTTATATATGTAGTTTGCTCATTTTCCTCGACTGGTGCACTAACATCATGTGTTTTTTAATTTTTTTTTTACATATGTAGCATAATCTACAAAAATACAAATATTTGCTTTTGCGACATCTAGTGGAGACATTTAGAACCACAGTTCTTTCATTCAAAAATTTCGGCTCATTTTTATAGTTAGCAAACTCATCCCGCGGGCCGGATAAAACCTGTTCGCGGGCCATACATTTGGCACCCCTGGTGTACCAATTACTCTTCTTTAGTTTAAACAGTTGTTAAAACAAACAAGTTGGTTTACCGTTTTTAGATGACAATGCTGCTCTCTTTTTTGGTACAATGCAACACCAGCTCGTTGTGATTACTTACAGATGTCCAACGTTCTCTAGGAAGCAAAATAAATTCACATTCAGTCTGTAGTTGCAAGTTGATGCTCTTGTCTATGTAGTACAGTTGTTTCATCCTTGCTGTAATTGAGCCTCTCCAAGGTTGTACAACACATCATCTGTGGTGATATGAATGACATCTTGCAGGACTTGGTCTTCACAGATGTTAGATGTCCTACATGTGGTTGCTGTCCAATTAGCAAAGGCAAAGTTTTAACTTACCCGTGCTACTTTTGTTGACAACATTGACTCACTAAACTTTGCCAGAGTGTATCGTTGTCCTCTGCTTGTTGTGGATGTAGCAAGCATGTGGCTATCAGGCAGCAGCACCAGCTAACCGGCAGCAGCCGTCAGTGATGTCTGAGGATGGTGTCTGATGTCTGAGTCACCGTCTGAGGATGGTGACTGCTGCTTTCTTTCACCTCAGAGTCTCCAAGACACAAAAAAAGTATCCAATATCCCCAAGAAAAGTCATTAGATTAGTCTAATTAGACTAATCGCTGAGAATTGACAACGCTGTTGTCATGTTTCGCTTTAAGATGGTATTTTAAACTTTATGCGCGCCGATGATAAAAACGTTTGTCGCTGCAATACCAACAGGTTGTCTTGGTTTTTTCCAAAATTCTGTTTTGAAGCGGAATTGGCCGCTCCTCATCGTGATCACAGTCTATGTAACAAATGTGTGCCTCTTCCAGGTTAAGGCATCATTCATATTTGATAACGTGATAATTTATATTTATTAATCACATGCGTTAGCGCGTTAATGTTGACAGGCCTAATAAATAGATCATAACATAGTTTGGAAAATAGTTTTAATATGATCATTTAAATGTATTATTTACTTTTGTGCCCTGCAATGAGGTGGCGACTTGTCCAGGGTGTACCCCGCCTTCCGCCCGATTGTAGCTGAGATAGGCTCCAGCGCCCCCCGCAACCCTAAAGGGAATAAGCGGTAGAAAATGAATGGATGGATATTTACTTTTGTATGCATATTTTCACATTTTTATGAACTCAATGGACAATTTAGATACAATTAAAGACATTTTAACTTTTAAAGGCCTCTTTTGCACAGCTCTTCCAAACCTAAAACATCAATTGAAAAAATTGGTCTCTCAACGCAATTAGCAAGAGCTTCTCTTGGCATTTTCTTGATGAGCTTCAAGCACACCTGTGAAGTGAAAACCATTTCAGGTGACTACCTCTTAAAACTCACTGAGAGAATGCCAAGAGTGTGCGAAGCAGTAATCAGAGCAAAGGGTGGCTATTTTGAAGAAACTACAATATGAAACATGTTTTCAGATATTTAACCTTTTTTTGTACAGTGTATAACTCCACATGTGTTCATTCATAGTTTTGATGCCTTCAGTGACAATCTACAATGTAAATAGTCATGAAAATAACGAAAACACATTGAATGAGAAGGTGTGTCCAAATGTTTGGCCTGAACTGTATATTAGTTCAGTGTATGCATAATCATTCTGTCATGGAGGATACGGGTGTCTATTAAGTTAAAGTTAAAGTGCCAATGATTGTCACACACACACACTAGGTGTGGTGAAATTTGTCCTCTGCATTTGACCCATCCCCTTGTTCACCCCCTGGGAGGTGAGGGGAGCAGTGAGCAGCAGCGGTGGCTGCGCTCTGGAATCATTTTTGCTGATTTAACCCCCAATTCCAACCCTTGATGCTGAGTGCCAAGCAGGGAGGTAATGGGTCCCATTTTTATAGTCTTTGGTATGACTCGGCCGGGGTTTGAACTCACAACCTACCGATCTCAGGGCGTACACTCTAACCACAAGGCCACTGAGCAGTGCAGGCCCTTAGAATTGCCATCACCGTTTCCCCCTATACGACGGCCCTGATTACAATACACATTCACCTGTCACTTGACAACATTTAAAGGCCTACTGAAATGAAATTTTCTTATTTAAACGGGGATAGCAGGTCCATTCTATGTGTCATACTTGATCATTTCGCGATATTGCCATATTTTTGCTGAAAGGATTTAGTAGAGAACATCGACGATAAAGTTCGCAATATTTGGTCGCTGATAAAAAAGCCTTGCCTGTACCGGAAGTAGCGTGACGTCACAGGTTGTGAAGCGCCTCACATCTGCACATTGTTTACAATCATGGCCAGCAGCAGCGAGATCGATTCGGACCGAGAAAGCGACGATTACCCCATTAATTTGAGCGAGGATGAAAGATTTGTGGATGAGGAAAGTGAGAGTGAAGGATTAGAGGGCAGTGGAAGCGATTCAGATAAAGAAGATGCTGTGAGAGGCGGGTGGGACCTGATATTCAGCTGGGAATGACTAAAACAGTAAATAAACACAAGACATATATATGCTCTATTAGCCACAACACAACCAGGCTTATATTTAATATGCCACAAATTAATCTGCATAACAAACACCTCCCCCCTCCCGTCCATACAACCCACCAATACAAATCAAACACCCGCACAACACACTCAATCCCACAGCCCAAAGTACCGTTCACCTCCGTAAAGTTCATACAGCACATATATTTCCCCAAAGTTACGTACGTGACATGCACATAGCGGCACGCACGGACGAGCAAGCGATCGAATGTTTGGAAGCCAAAGCTGTACTCACCGTAGCGCGTCTTCTATCCAACTCAGTCCTCCTGGTTGTGTTGCTGCAGCCAGCCGCTAATGCACCGATCCCACCTACAGCTTTCTTCTTTGCTGTCTTCATTGTTCATTAAACAAATTGCAAAAGATTCACCAACACAGATGTCCAGAATACTGTGGAATTTTGCGATGAAAACAGACGACTTAATAGCTGGCCACAATGGTGTCCCAATATGTCCGCACAATCCGTGACGTCACGCACAAACGTCATCATACCGAGACGTTTTCAGCAGAATATTTTGCGGGAAATTTAAAATTGCACTTTACTAATCTAACCCGGCAGTTTTGGCATGTGTTGCAATGTTAAGATTTCATCATTGATATATAAACTATCAGACTGCGGGGTCGGTAGTAGTGGCTTTCAGTAGGCCTTTAAGTATATAGACAGGGTACATATCATAATTAATTTAAGTAGTTGTAGATATTCAAGGCAGGAGATGTTGTAGTCATTGCAGTTGCTAGCACATTTGTTTGGTGTCTGTGGATTGCTCCAGTATTATCTGATCAGGTCGTTTATTAATAATCCATACTGTGGGCTGGCAGCTACATGTAATATTAATAAAGCAGGACTTTATTACCCTGACACCTGTTTTGCTGTGCTTGAGGTTGCCTTGTCTCTCCATAGCTTGGATTTGGTACAGTGGTGACAAAGCTGCGGTTTGTCCTCTGGGCTTGTTGTGACAACTGGCTCCCTGGGAACACACCCCTCCCTTGGCCAAGCGTAGCGGCACAACCAGACACCATCCTCAGGGTCTGTCTTGGGAGCCACCGTCTCAGCGCTCCGTCAGCGCGCTCGGGCGGCCGCAGGATTTTTCACGAGATGACACTGTGTTATCAAACATGTCAGCAGCAGAAGCGGGTGGGGGGGCTGATGCAGACACTTACAAGGTTCACATCGTATGAAACAATGTCAGTTGTGCATGAATCATAATGCTCAATGTGCGTCCTCGGGACAATACTTAAAATCAATCAATGTTTATTTATATAGCCCTAAATCACAAGTGTCTCAAAGGGCTGCACAAGCCACAACGACATCCTCGGTTCAGATCCCACATAAGGGCAAGGAAAAACTCAACCCAGTGGGATGTCAATGAGAATGACAATCAGAAACCCCCCCCTATAGGGGAGACCGGATGCAATGGACGTCGAGTAGGTCTAGCATAATATTATAAATGTGACAAAACCAAGCGAATTGACTCCAAAATGCATGAAAAGTTTAGCATGGGAGAACTTCAACATTGTTTCCATGCATCAGAGTGTTTCCTACAGGAATGTAATCCTGTACATATTTGAACACTAAAGACTTTTCTTATAAGCAAAGTGCAAAACAGAGCTAGAATGTTAGCAAATAGTGCCACCATCCCACACAGGTCCTGATGATGCCATTCACAGCCAAGATAAAAGTAAGCTAGGCTGACCATACGTCCTCTTTTCCCCGGACATGTCCTCTTTTGAGGGCGTGTCCGGGGTGTCCGGGCGGGGTTTTTAAATGCCTCAAATGTCCGGCATTTTGAATTAGGGTTGCGTGTCTTTTCATTGTACGTCCAGGGTTTGTCACGGCCAGGGTGCATTGCGCCCTCATCTGTTCGTCCTGACGAACGCACCTCGGGACACGCCCACGGCCGCGGCGCACATCCAGGGACGCGCGTCTCCGCCCTGCAGCTGCCACCAGCTGCAATCATTTACCGGCAATCGGCACACTTGCCTGTAAGGAAGGAGCTGCCTACATAATAAATCTTTGTATATACTGCCCTCTGGTGTCTGAGCCGTCACCTCCCTTAGTCCAACTACAACAGGGTAACTTAAACAAAACAAACTGAAGGTGCGCGCACGCAGAAAAATTTGTGAGGGAGGGGCAGAGACACAGAGCGAGAGAGCTAGTGAGTGAATTCAGAGACCATACTTGCCAACCTTCCCGTTTTTAGCGGAAGACTCCCGGTATTCAGCGCCTCTCCCGATAACCTCCCGGCAGACAAGAGACAGACAAACATGCCGAAATGTAAATGCAATTTCACGGAGGATTTGCGAAAAAAGTATTCATGTTTTCGTACTGGCCGTGACACATGGGAAGCAGAATGCACCGTGTGCAAAGCAGGAACGTACGTATCTTTGGCAAATAAAGGGGCTAAAGATCTACAAGCCCATATTGACACTAAAAAGCACAAAACAGCTGTGCAGGGCGAGAGCTCGTCTACTAAATTGACAGAGTACTTTGTGCGACCTGGAAAACGAGAAGACGTTCTAAACGCAGCAGAGGGTGTTTTAGCATTCCACACAGTCAAACACCATAACAGTTACAGGTCGATGGATTGCACCAGTGCTTTGCTGAAAAAAGCATTCCCAGACTCAGACACGGCAAAAAAGTTTTCAAGTGCACGCACCAAAACAGAGGCGATTGTCAACAGTGTTATAGCGCCCCACAGCATCGACATTGCGCTAGAGGCGCTCAAAGAAATAAAGTACTGTGGCATCGCTACAGATGGGAGTAACCATGGTGCAGTGAAAATATTCCCAATCATAATCCAGTATTTTGACTGGAAGAAAGGTGGTGTACAATCAACATTGCTTGAGGTCAAAGACACACCTAATGAGACAGCGGACACCATTGCAAACTTGTTGATTGAAACACTGAGAAAAAATAATTTGTCAGAAAAATGTATAGCATTTACTGGTGACAACTGCAACACAAACTTCGGAGGAATCAGACGTGATGAAGGGGGGAAGAATGTGTATGCAAATTTGAAGAAGCTGCTCCAGAATAAGACGCTGATCGGTGTGCGTTGCCCAGCACACATAATGAACAATTGTGTCCATCATGGTGCAGACACACTTGATATTGAAATTGAGAATATCATGTTCAAAATCTACCAGTACTTCCACATTTACACTGTGCGCACTGAGAGTTTGAAGGAGTACTGTGACTTTGTAGATGTTGAATACAGAAAGCTCCTTTCCCACAGCAAGACACGATGGCTGTCATTATTCCCTGGAATCGAGAGGCTGCTGCAGATGTTTCCTGCATTAAAGGGATATTTTATGTCACAGGAAAAAACACCTGTAATGATCAAGAGGTTTTTTGAAAATGAATTCAGTGAAATTTACCTCTGGCACATGCATTCACTCATGTGTGTGTTCCACTCACCCATTAAAGAAATGGAAAAGGAAAATAATTCCATTGTTGAAGTGCGTAACATCTTGCAGAGAGTCCACACAACACTTGAGGAACGGCAGAGAAACAACTTCATGTCCCTGAAAGTTAAGGGACTCCAGGCACAGAAGCGCACAGATGGGCATGGAAAAGAATGTGAACAGTTCTATGCTGATGTGCAGGGTCTCTACAGTGCATGCCTGCAGTATCTCCAGAAGTGGATGACACCCATGGAAGAATTCACCCCATTCATGAGGATGGATCTGAGTCAGACACCTAGTTGGAATGATGTGGAAGCCTGCATCAAATACCTTGGAGAAAAGAGGGTGCCAATTGATGATGCCAAGTGTTTTGATCAGGTCACCAATCTCAAGAAATTCACTGAGAGTAGCAACAGTGATGGAGAGTTCAATGGCCTGCAAGTGCACCAGAAGTGGTGCAAATATTTTGAGAAGGCCAAAAGCATTGCATGTTACTCAGAGCTGCTGAAGATTGCACAGTTTGTCTTTGCCCTTCCTTCTCACAATGCAAATGTTGAGAGGGTTTTCTCACTGATGCAGAGCCAGTGGACCAAGGAAAAGAGCAGGTTGTCTGTTGAGTCATTGAAAGGGCTTCTATTTGTACAATACAACTTCCAAGAAACATCCTGCACGGACTTCCATGCTTATTTGATGAGCAACCGGAAACTGCTGGGGAAAATAAGCTCTTCAGCTAAATATGCATGGGCAAACAAGGAAGGCCAGGGAGACGAGGATGAAGACCCGGGAGATGAGGAGGAAAACCAATGAGATAAGGCCAAGACGACTAAATAAGAAGAAACGCAATACACTACTTCTCCTTTTTTTTTGTTTTAAATGTTGACTCTGCATTATTTTTTTTATTTTTTTTACAGAAGCCTAAAATAATTGGCTCAGAAATGCTACCTCTGTTTTTGTTGTTTTAACTGATTTGTGAAATACTCTTCACCTATGGTGTATTCTCTGAAAACATCTGTTTTTGTTTCAAATGTTTTGAGGCATTATTTATATTTTTTACATTAGAATGGTCCACTAGACTGAGAAGAGACATTTTAAAGAATTGGCTGTTACCTGTTTTTTGTTTAAATATAATTAACCTGTTTTGAGGCATTATTTATGTTTATATTATATACAAGAGGTTATTTTGAATATTGCTACCTCTGTACTTTTTCTAAAACTGTGAATGTTGCAGAATATAAGTGTGACTTATTTTGTTATATTGTCAACAGAGGAGAAAAAATGCTTTATTTAAATAAATATATTATTTATAAAGCAAGTTCAAGTATCATTGGCAAATTTTCACCTAGCCCCGGCCTTGGCGTGCTGTCCGCCTTGGCACGCATATATGTGTCCTCTTTTTGGGATTTCAGAATATGGTCAGCCTAAGTAAGCCCACATCTAACTGGCTAACTCACATCCTCGCTGTATGGGGAAAGGGGTTGCAGTGGATTGTAGATTGTAGACTTTGGGGTTTTACAAGATTAGATGCTATCCTACATCGTCGCAAGTGACCCGACGTACGTAAAGTTTTGCGCAAAAACGAAAAGTTTAAATTAAGTCCCTTTGAGGCTTAACCACGATCTAACAGCAATATATTTTAGGTTATCATACATTTAGCTGATTTTAGGCCATTACTGTGGGATAGGGATTCGTATGGCCCCATCCGTCACGGTTTACCTGGCAAATTAAATGTGACGAATTTGTGGGGGTGGTGCACTATCCACTTTGGCCGCCAGATGGCAGTAGAGTGTTGAATATCTTAAAACATGTTTTGCGGCAATTCTAATGTTTACCACAGCGTCAGTTGCTATGTAGAGTGGCACTTTCCATCATTTTCAGCAGACTACTTTGCAAAATGTAATGGACCACAATGGAAACAAACCTTTTGGCTTTTTGTGCCATCCTTTTGCCTTTTTAAAGCATTACATGGATTCAATTCTTTAAGATGTCAATAAACTTCTCAATCAATCAATCAATCAAAACGATCAACCCTGCACCTTCCTCTCACAAGAGATCCATTCAAGAATGGAGCCATATGAATCCCTTCCCTATTGTGGTTAGAGTGTCCGCCCTGAGATCGGTAGGTTGTGAGTTCAAACCCCGGCCGAGTCATACCAAAGACTATAAAAATGGGACCCATTACCTCCCTGCTTGGCACTCACCATCAAGAGTTGGAAATGGGGGTTAAATCACCAAAAATGATTCCCGGGAGCGGCCACCGCTGCTGCTCACTGCTCCCCTCACCTCCCAGGGGGTGATCAAGGATGATGGGTCAAATGCAGAGAATAATTTCGCCACACCTAGTGTGTGTGTGACAATCATGGGTACTTTAACTTTAACTTTATTGTAAATCCATTTTAGTCACAATAATTATTATTGAAAGTTTCTTACTCCCAATTTGATGTAGGTTTGGCCACAATATTACAATATACACTTCAAATGATAATTTTCTGTTTTAAAAAAGCAAATCTCAAAGATAAGAAGGCCCTATACCAGGGGTCCCCAAACTTTTTGACTCGGGGGGCCCGCATTGGGTTAAAACAATTTGGCCGGGGGCCGGGCTATATATATATATATATATATATATATATATATATATATATATATATATATATATATATATATATATATATATATATATATATATATATATATATATATATATATATATGTATATATATATATATATATATATATATATGTATGTGTATATATATATATATATATAGATGTGTATATATATATATATATGTGTATATATATATACATATATATATATATATATATATATACATATATATATGTATGTATGTATGTATGTATGTATATATTAGATATATATATAGCGCACTTTCCGCGCGCGCAATGATGTCACGTTATCGATGAGAAAATGCAGTTTTAGACAATATGATTTGCCTGAGCGGCTAGGAGACACCGTGAGTAGCAAGCAAAGTGGATAAGAAAAGACAGAATTTTTTTATTTTTTAAATTTTTTTATTTTATTTTATTTTATACCTGGGACTTCCCGCAGGCCTGATTTTGGACGCTGGATCCGGCCCGCGGGCCGTAGTTTGGGGACCCCTGCACTATACCATAAACAATTTAGAAAACATGAGAAGAACCTTCAAATCCACCCTGAAAGACAGGGGGAGTCAATGCAGTGGTTTTAAAATGACCACCTTCTGGTCTTAGCTAGGACACGTGCAGGTGAGTTTAAGAGTAGTTGTGAAGGTGAAAAATTTGTTCAAGGAAGACAAGAACAGTGAGTTACAGTCTATACGATTCGTAAATAAAAACATGCATTAGCGTCTCTATGTCGGCCTGATAGAGAACAGGGCAAACTTTGGCTATATTTTTAACATGACTGAAAATATTGTTTTGTTATATTTTTATCATGAAGAATAAAATTGAGCTGAGAGGCGAAAATGATGCTCAAGTTTTTCACTTGCAACCAGGTTTTAATATCTCATTTTTTAGATATTAAAACCTGGTTGACATTTTTATTTATTTATTTTTTTTTTTAATTTCTTGTGAGGCCCGGTACCAATCGATCCACGGACCGGTACTGGGCCGCGGCCCGGTGGTTGGGGACCACTGATTTAAGGGAAGAATGTAATACAAAATATCGATACAAAGTGTCAAGACAAAATAAACTCTCTGCTGCTGCAGCAACAGAGATACAGTCTATAAGATATATAGATATCTAATGTATTCATACATTGTTTATGTAGGATATACGCATGTATATATAACCTAATCATATTGTTTCTTCAATTTAAAAATAGCTGACCGTTTTTTTCCCCCTTCTAAGGGATTATATTCCCAGTTTTGACCTCGGACGTCTGGTCACTTATAGCATATAAGAATATTCTATTACTGTTAAGCAAACTATGAATAATAAAACACGCCAAAACACCTGTCCTTTATCATAGCTACACGTATGAAAAAAAACAGCGTGAAATTCAGTGGTATTCAGTGAGGTAAAATGAATTAAATGCGCTGACAGTTCATTGCTCCTGCCAAATGAATTGCACTGAGTGGAGCGGATCACCACTCCAAGATGGCGGCCCCACGTCTCGTCAGCGCCAGTAGGCAGTAGCGCTCGATGCTGCGTTTACTTATAAGATGTGTATGGTTAAAACGTTAGCAGTGAGTTTACAGCCTCACTGAATTAACTACACAGCAAATAAAAGTCACGTTACTTAGCCAATAAACGTTAGCTTACATTCAAAACTTACCCTTTTTTGTGCAACTTCAAATGTCGAACGAAGTTGGAAGTTGTTGCGTCTCCGTCTGTTATATTCGAACAGCATGTTTTGCATACTGCAATTAGTTTTTTGTTGACCAAGTCATAGTTTTTATACCCAAACGAAACCAACTTTAGCATCATTTTTTCTCACTGGCGCATTGTTTGACAATTCTTCTTCGTTGGTTTTCCTGCAATTTGATTGAATGAATGCTGTGGGATGAAAACAACGTAGATCTAATTTGATTGGCTGTTGTACTGAGAGCACACACGCTGACAGACACACACGTACACAATGAAAGATACGGAGCGCTCCTGAATAACTTTTTAATCTTTGGGTTTTGAGGAAAGTAGCAAGTCTTGTCAAGTCAAAAGGCTCAAGTCCAAGTGAAGTCACAAGTCATTGATGTTAAAGTCTAAGTCGAGTTGCAAGTCTCTTTACATTTTGTCAAATCGAGTCTAAAGTCATCAAATTCATGACTCAAGTCTGACTCGGGTCCAAGTCATGTGACTCGAGTCCACACCTCTGCCATTTGCTAGCTGAAAACTCGCATTGCTAATCGCTAGTTGTCTTTAATGATATGATATAATTATTTATTCAAATTTTTATTTTAAACCTGCAAAGTTACAGTAAATGAGGGGGGCCGTGTCATTGCCATTTATAAACTACACTACAGTGTGTTGGATCAATGGTAATGTCTATTCAAAGACATTTATATTTGCATAATTTGCACAAGTCTTCTCAACAAATGAGGAGAAATATAACCTTAGAGGAAAATGTGATTTAAAACATTTGTATGCTCATACAACACTTACAACTTTTAGCATATTTGTATGTGGAATTAAATGATGGAATGGATTAACCAAAGAAATCAAACAAAGCACCAACATGATTCAGTTTAAGAGATTGTTCAAACTATAAGTGTTCACAAAGTACACAGAACAAGAATTATGATGAACATCTTCAACCCTTTTTTTATTGAGACAAATATTATTTATGTATTTAATATGTGTTTGCTAACTATGGTATAATATTAATTTATTATTTATTTGTTCACTGTTCTGTTACAAAGAACAAGGAAATGGGATAAAATTGGTATGAAAAGGGGTAGGATTAAATAAGCTCTGCTTCTTCCTACTCCTTTTCGGACGTGCTGTAATGAAACAACTGGAAATGTGTGATGCATTACATTGTATCGTATGCATGTTCCAAATAAACTGAAACTGAACTGAACTAATATAAAACAAATATGGTAACGCTTTTGTATGGGGAACATATTCACCATTAATTAGTTGCTTATTAAAGTAACAACGACTTAATTGAGAGTTATTTGGACACTAGGGGAACATATAAGGGTTAGGGTTAGGGTTAGGGTTGGGAAGACTTAGTTAATGGCTTACTGGTTGTATAATAACGCCATGCAGAACAAGGCATTCATAAGTACTTAATAATGATTCATTAAAGGCCTACTGAAATGAACATTTCTTATTTAAACGGGGATAGCAGGTCCATTCTATGTGTCATACTTGATCATTTCGCGATATTGCCATATTTTTGCTGAAAGGATTTAGTAGAGGGGGCGGCGTGGCGAAGTTGGTAGAGTGGCTGTGCCAGCAATCAGAGTGTTGCAGGTTACTGGGGTTCAATTCCCACCTTCTACCTTCCTAGTCACGTCCGTTGTGTCCTTGGGCAAGACACTTCACCCTTTGCCTCTGATGGCTGCTGGTTAGCGCCTTGCATGGCAGCTCCCGCCATCAGTGTGTGAATGTGTGTGTGAATGGGTAAATGTGGAATAGTGTCAAAGCGCTTTGAGTACCTTGAAGGTAGAAAAGCGCTATACAAGTATAACCCATTTATCATTATTTATCATAGAGAACATCGACGATAAAGTTCACAACTTTTGGTCGCTGATAAAAAAGCCTTGCCTGTACCGGAAGTAGCGTGACGTCACAGGTTGTGGAGCTCCTCACATCTGCACTTTGTTTACAATCATGGCCAGCAGCAGCGAGAGCGATTCGGACCCAGAAAGCGACGAGTACCCCATTAATTTGAGCGAGGATAAAAGATTTGTAGATGAGGAAAGTGAGAGTGAAGGATTAGAGGGCAGTGGAAGCGATTCAGATAGGGAAGATGCTGTGAGAGGCGGGTGGCACCTGATATTCAGCTGGGAATGACTAAAACAGTAAATAAACACAAGACATATACGTATACTCTATTAGCCACAACACAACCAGGCTTATATTTAATATGCCACAAATTAATCTGCATAACAAACACCTCCCCCTCCCGTCCATACAACCCACCAATACAAATCAAACACCCGCACAACACACTCAATCCCACAGCCCAAAGTACCGTTCACCTCCGTAAAGTTCATACAGCACATATATTTCCCCAAAGTTAAGTATGTGACATGCACATAGCGGCACGCACGTACGGGCAAGCGATCAAATGTTTGGAAGCCAAAGCTGCGTACTCACGGTAGCGCGTCTTCTATCCAACTCAAAGTCCTCCTGGTTGTGTTGCTGCAGCCGGCCGCTAATACACCGATCCCACCTACAGCTTTCTTCTTTGCTGTCTTCATTGTTCATTAAAAAATTGTAAAAGATTCATCAACACAGATGTCCAGAATACTGTGGAATTTTGCGATGAAAACAGACGACTTAATAGCTGGCCACAATGGTGTCCCAATATGTCCGCACAATCCGTGGCGTCACGCGCAAACGTCATCATACCGAGACGTTTTCAGCGGAATATTTTGCGGGAAATTTAAAATTGCACTTTACTAATCTAACCCGGCCGTATTGGCATGTGTTGCAATGTTAAGATTTCATCATTGATGTATAAACTATCAGACTGCGTGGTCGGTGGTAGTGGGTTTCAGTCGGCCTTTAAGAGCCAATATGTTACTAATTTACATGTTAATAAGCAACTAATTAATGGTGAATATGTATTCCCCATACTAAAGTGTTACCACAAATATATAATCAACCAAATATTTCACGACCCCACAAGAGTACCTGCATGGTATTCTGATCTAAATTGCATTTAAAACGTGTATCAATTGGTTTTGTGGCATCAAGAGACATGGAAATGAACATGTCTCATGATGACGCTGCCAAGTGGAAGCATGTAAATATGATAAAGAATAGGACCTAAAATTGATTCTTGAGGGACACCACATGTGGTTGCAGTTGGCACACTCTGGCTATTCTTTGTCCAAATCTTGTTCAAATCCGTCTTGAAAGAGTCAACACTTGCCACACTTGTTGTCAGAGGTCAAAAAGCCATTGGCCAACATCATGCATGTAATGGTGGTCTAATGGCGCATGGGGGATTTTCACAGTCACCTCTTTTTTCCCCCCATGCGGCATATTGCTTGTTGTTAAATTCCTTGCCTTATCTGGAATTGTTAGGTGCACGCACAAACGCACAAACGCACACGTACACAGTTGTACAGACCTCCTCTACATCAGCTGGAGAAAGCGAGCTGAGTAAATATAACAGCAGAATTTGTGAACCACTTGAGAGTTAGGGTGGGCCTCAGGGTGGGAAAGTGCTGGCTGCAGTAAACTAACAAGACCCCAGTTGTGTGTGTGTGTGTGTGTGTGTGTGTGTGTGTGTGTGTGTGTGTGTGTGTGTGTGTGTGTGTGTGTGTGTGTGTGTGTGTGTGTGTGTGTGTGTGTGTGTGTGTGTGTGTGTGTGTGTGTGTGTGTGTGTGTGTGTGTGTGTGTGTGTGTTCCATCAATTTGTTGGGAAGTTGCAATTCCAACCCAGATTGGAAGCCCTGTGCGCATCAGACTGAAGACATTTGTGCTGTTTCATGTTTATTCAAACATGCTCACTCAAGCTCAAATGTGTATTGTCAAGGAAGTTTGAGAGTGAAATCGTGTGTGTGTTTGTGTGGGTTTGTGCACGGTGCAAAAAGTATAAAAAAGACAAACTGTTTCGTGTTTGATGAGTGTTTCCAAAGCCATGCTGGGCACAATAGATAAGGTTCCCGAAACAAACACACATCTGATCCAAATGTGTCTTCTTTTGGGGAGGCACAAACTTTTCTCAGGGTTAATCTGTCCTCTGATGCCGCCATGGATGGTGATATCATCACTCCATCCCTCCCGCTGGAGTTTTGTGATGAAAAACGTCAATGCATGTGGATGGATTGATGGATTAGAGCAGGGATGTCAAACTCGTTTTCATTGAGGGCCACATGGCAGTTATGGCTGCCATCAGAGGGCCGCTTGTAACAGTGAGTAATGTATGAATTTGCTTCTGGATTTCATTATTAATGACATAAATTGTTTTAAGTAGACTGTAGATTTTACAGTAAAAACTTTCCATTTACAAAATTTTACTGTAAAACATAGCGTTTAAAACATTTTTTTTTACATTTTACGGTAAATGTAAAAACAGGGGGGTTACGGAAACATTATATTGTTAATGGAAAAACAGTACAAGTTCTTTTTTTTTTATACTGGCAACTTAGCTGCCAGTTTTTCTACCGTAAAAGCAAATGTACCGTCTTTCCATTTACAGTAATACACTGTTAAAAACAACAACCGTACATCTTACAGTCATAAACTGGCAGCTCAGTCAACAGAATTTTTATGCAAAAAACAGTAGTAGTTTTTTTTCAATTTACAGTAATATGCTGTAAAGAACAACATACAATTTATTGTCATTTTTATTAATTTGATGGGTAGTTTGCTGTATAGTTAAAGGCCTACTGAAATGTGATTTTCTCATTTAAACGGGAATAGCAGGTCCATTCTATGTGTCATACTTGATAATTTCGCGATATTGCCATATTTTTGCTGAAAGGATTTAGTAGAGAACATCGACGATAAAGTTTGCAACTTTTGGTCGCTGATAAAAAAGCCTTGCCTGTACCGGAAGTAGCAGATGATATGCGGGTGACTTCACAAGTTGTGGAGCTCCTCACATCTGCACATTGTTTACAATCATGGCCACCAGCAGCGAGAGCGATTCAGACCGAGAAAGCAACAATTTCACCATTAATTTGAGCGAGGATGAAAGACTTGTGGATGAGGAAAGTGAGAGTGAAGGACTAGAGGGCAGTGGAAGCGATTCAGATAGGGAAGATGCTGTGAGAGGCGGGTGGGACCTGATATTCAGCTGGGAATGACTAAAACAGTAAATAAACACAAGAATTAGCCACAACACAACCAGGCTTATATTTAATATGCCACAAATTAATCCCACATAACAAACACCTCCCCCTCCCGTCCATATAACCCGCCAATACAAATCAAACACCCGCACAACACACTCAACCCCACAGCCCAAAGTACTGTTCACCTCCCCAAAGTTCATACAGCACATATATTTCCCCAAAGTCCCCAAAGTTACGTACGTGACATGCACATAGCGGCACGCACGTACGGGCAAGCGATCAAATGTTTGGAAGCCGCAGCTGTGTACTGCGTTACACATACAAATTAAACAAAATGCTTATGGCAACATTCTGGTTGCGTACTCACGGTACCGCGTCTGCGTATCCAACTCAAAGTCCTCCTGATAAGAGTCTCTGTTGTCCCAGTTCTCCACAGGCCAATGGTAAAGCTTGACTGTCATCTTTCGGGAATGTAAACGATGAAACACCGGCTACGTGTTTGTGTTGCTGCAGCCGGCCGAAATACACCGCTTCCCACCTACAGCTTTCTTCTTTGCTGTCTCCATTGTTCATTGAACAAATTGCAAAAGATTCACCAACACAGATGTCCAGAGTACTGTGGAATTTTGCGATGAAAACAGACGACTTAATAGCTGGCCACAATGCTGTCCCAAAATATCCTCTACAATCCGTGACGTCACGTGCAGGCGTCATCATACCGAGACGTTTTCAGCAGGATATTTCGCGCAAAATTTAAAATTGCACTTTAGTAAACTAACCCGGCCGTATTGGCATGCGTTGCAATGTTAAGATTTCATCATTGATATATAAACTATCAGACTGCGTGGTCGGTAGTAGTGGGTTTCAGTAGGCCTTTAAGTATTTTTATTTAGACAAAAACATGTTTGGAAAGTATGATAATATACTGTAATATTTGTTGCAATATTGGATACTATTAAAGTTTAAAGGTATGCAATTTCAAGCCGTACATATATTTTTTCTATCAAAATTAAATAAATCAATTATATATTTAGTGAGAAAATATTATGTACTTTAATGACATATATGGTAAATGGTAAATGGGTTATACTTGTATAGCGCTTTTCTACCTTCAAGGTACTCAAAGCGCTTTGGCACTATTTCCACATTCACCCATACACACACACACATTCACACACTGATGGCGGTAGCTGCCATGCGAGGCACTTACCACGACCCATCAGAAGCAAGGGTGAAGCGTCTTGCTCAAGGACACAACGGACGTGACTCGGTTGGTAGAGACCACGCCGTTTCCAGGGGTTTGCGAGCCAGATAGAATGATGTCGCGGGCCAGATCTGGCCCCCGGGCCTTGAGTTTGACACCTGTGGATTAGAGGAACCTGATGATGACATCAGTCAGAGTAGAGGGCAGTGCTAAAGTCAGTGTTTTGAATCCTCGGCGCAGTTTACATGGCAACTTTCACTGGTTTTCCTACAGATGACCACCGTGGAACATAAACTAACGTGCTAAGTTAAGTGTAAAGTAGCAATGTGCGGTGGCTTCATAGACGGCGGTGTCGCAAGCCCCCCTTTCGTGTGTCCCGCCAAGCCGCCTCGCATGAGTCAGAGCGCAACAAAAACAAAAGCAGACCAGCTGGGCTATATTCGTAAAGCTGGAAATGAATAGTTTCCTGACATATGTGGCGTTTTAATTGCAGTGACACCAAGTTGGAACTCCCTCAGGAAATTGCATGTGAATGCGAAGGAAATGTCGCTATCCACAGCGGCGGCGTGTTCGGTTTGTCAGTCAGCAGTCAGACAGCTGCTAAATTGTTTGACTGCTTTTGGAGTTTTTACAAATTTTGCTGGACGACACTCCAGCAAATTATTGCTGATAAACAATATTTTTGTCAGCATTGACCAAATTAAGCATTATGCAATCATATGTAGTAATAATAATAATAATACTGCAAGTAACCCTTTCAAACACAATACTTGTATTTCTCATTACTGGTAATTACTCTAAATGAGTAAACAAAGTAGGCATTAAAAACAGCCCACCAAGACAAAGATTGGGGATGACTGACAAGAGGGTTCACTCCGTTTAATTCTACAATTGGATAAACCCGTTCAGGTGTTGAGAGCATTGCACAGAGTGAACCCTCTTCTACGAGGGCTGCACGACAAGAGGCAAGGTTTTTTTCTTTCTCTGCAATCACGGCATTTGAGTGACAGACATGTTCACCTATCTGAGTTATATGAGCCTCGCGTCCTTTGCCTCCTGGACAAATCAAAAGTGTTTAAGTCAGGGATCCCCAAACTACGGCCCGTGGGAAGTCCGAAGTAAAAAAATATGTCTATATATATATATATATTTTTTTAAATTATTATTATTTTTTAATCTGTCCTGTCTAATCCATTTTCTACCGCTTGTTACTCTCGGGGTCAACTAGCCACTCAAGCAAATCATATTGTCTGAAAATGCATCTTCCCATCGATAATGTGACATCATCGCGCCGCAGTGTCAGGCGTGTGCGCGGCAAGTGTGCGTTTTTTCAGTCAATTAGTGCGCGAGGAATATATATATATATATATATATATATATATACATACATACATATATATATATATATATATATATATATATATATATATATATATATATATATATATATATATATATATATATATATATATATATATGTATATGTATGTATGTATATATATATATATATATATATATGTATGTATGTATATATATATATATATATATATATATATATATATATATATATATATATATGTATATATATATATATATATATATATATATATATATATATATATATATATATATATACAGCCCGGCCCCGACCAAATTTGTTTAACCCAATGCGGTCCCCGAGTCAAAAAGTTTGGGGACCACTGGTTTAGGTAAATGTGCTGCAGTGGGGGCAGCCAGTACTCCAATAACAAACACTGTACATGCACCTTGGAAAAAGCTTTGATAGTGACAAGAACTGAACCGATAGTCAATAAGTTAATTAATCAAACAATAAAATAAAATGAGGTTGACATAATTTGCTGGCATTGATAAATTACTATCCGTGCGTTTTGGTTTTCTTATTTTCCCGCTTCAAACATGGAGAAAGAGGTCTCACTCTCTGCATCGCTCTCAGCACCCGAGCGTGTTTATTTAAAATTAACTGAACACGCCTCCCTACCCGCAAATCAACTAGTAGGAAGTTCTGCAAAGTAACACAAATGATAAGGGAAAAATATGATTACAAAGCCAATTGTCCCGTTGTGAGGATAGTTCAGCTTCAAATCTAATGGGCAATATGAGCCCATCAATACGGACGAACAAGTGAAAATGCCGTAACTGGCAGCAGATCAGAACAAAAAGAACAACCCAAATTCATTTTTCCAACTGGTGAAAAAATTCCACTTTAAGATGTTCAATATGTATTTAAGTACTTTTTTTGCTTACAAATATGAAAGTCCATGTTATTTTTGTGTTATTTTGTGTTTATTTATTTAGGATAACAAAGTTCTTTACCTTTCAAATACAGCAATGATAAACAATTCTA
This sequence comes from Entelurus aequoreus, assembly GCF_033978785.1. Taxonomy (NCBI): domain Eukaryota; kingdom Metazoa; phylum Chordata; class Actinopteri; order Syngnathiformes; family Syngnathidae; genus Entelurus; species Entelurus aequoreus. Next base: position 24,951,917 of record NC_084745.1, read on the forward strand.
TAGTAATAATAAAAAAAAAAGTATGGTTACTTGTAATATGATTACATTATAATAACAATTTTTTATCGGTTATTTCCTCAGTTTAATAGCATGATGTAGACAAAAGCTATGAGTCTGTCTGCATAAAGACAAATATTTTTGAAAGTAAATGATTGCATATTGTTCATCATGTGTGGCACCTTGAGACAAAAAATGGATTGACAGTCTAAAAGTAACATGTCTTATGTTTTATGGATTTGAATGTATGAAATATAAAAATTGCAAATCAAATCGCAATCGCAATTTTGGGGAGAAAAATCGCAATTAAGTTTTTTCTCAAAATCGTCTTTTTACCCTGTTTGAGAGTGAGACACAAAAACTCAAAAACACACAGACACGGACAATTAATCAATGCCCGCAGAGTTATAGAGTTAATTTTCAATTATTGTTCGATTAATTGATTGATCAGCCCAGGCCTAATTGATAAGTGAAATTATGCAACGATTGGAACGCAAACCCATCACCATTGTTATTAATGCTGACTATACTGTTTGCTTCTTACCACTATGACAACATTGCTTCTGTTGCTGCTACATTATGCAATATACATGGGTAAATAAACACTATATATAACTATAACTGGTATATTTGCATGGCTTGTGGTGACTGCTAATATATGTTGTGATGCATACTGTGCTTGTGCTTGAATTAGTCTTTGGCATTTTGGTCTTGGAACAGCCTTTTTATTTAAATGTTGTGCCTTCCTGTGCAATTTTGCAAGACATTTAAACTATTATTGGTTTGATAAATGTTGACAAAATGGCATGCCTGTAATTTCTCAAATTATGCTTCTGCAGTCAGAAGACATGTATTATTTATAGAATTTTTAGATACAGCGTGTGCGCAAATAGTTCATACAGTAAATGCAGTTATGATGTTTTCGCACCTTGCTCATCATCTAGCCTCTTTCACTTAACCCTTAATTCATTTACGCAAACAAAAATATCAACCCCGGTAGCATCAATAAACCCCAAGTGGCCACACCCACTCCTTATAAACAGGTACCAAAAAACAGGCGGCCAAAAGAAACGAGCACATGCAAACTCAAAGCTCCTCAGTAGCGTCTTTGTGCGCTGCAGCCTTAAACAAAGTCTGGGTGGATTTTTTCTAGTGTGTGTCGCGTCTGGGTGAAGGGCATCAATCGGCACGGGGGTGCAACCCCGACCTCACACTCGCCTGAGTGTGTTTAGACACATGAGACGTGTTTGTTTGGTCATGTGAGTGAGTCAGCGTGGCAAAGACAAAGCCAGCATTTATCCGGGACGCTCTTCATTATGTGTAGTGTAATTCAAGCTTCTTTATTATCCCACGAATGAATCAATGGCAGCCTTGATATGATCCTCTCCACTCATTACTGCAGGAAGAATTCCATTGATCGGTACGCTGATGCTTTGGAAACTGCACTGCACTTGCACAATGAGTTTGGAGAATTGCAATATGAAATGTTTCCATCATTGTTTTGCATTTTGCATTGTGTTTTCAGGTTCTTTTTTTCACCTTCTTTTAAAGTAAGTGCACTAAAGGGAGATGGAAACACTCACTGCAATTAAGTTGGAACATTTAAATCACAAAAAAGAGAGACTAACTGCAAATGGTAGCATTAAGCTGGTGCTAAACTGTGTGTGTTGTTATTATACACCTTCGTCTCTATGCATTGGAAAGCAACATCATGGAAATACAATGGAGGCTTGTTCCTGTGTGTGTTTGTCAGGTTGTGGAACAGGGAAGGGTTGGAGTAGTGGACAACAAGGAGATGCTGGAGGCTTGTATTAAATGCCAGAGAGAAGATTTTAAGAGTTTTAAAGGTGTAAAAAGCTTACCATGTTCTTGTCAACGATTGTGGGCATAATAGGATCCACCAGAGATTAGTGTAGAGATTATATATACAGTACAGGCCAAACGTTTGGACACACCTTCTCATTCAATGCATTTTCTTTATTTTCATGACTATTTACATTGTCATTGAAGGCATCAAAACTATGAATGAACACATGTGGAGTTATGTACTTAACAAAAAAAAGGTGAAATAACTGAAAACATGTTTTATATTCTAGTTTCTTCAAGAGGAAGCAATGGTTTTCACTTCACATGTGTGCTTGAAGCTCATTGAGAGAATGCCAAAAGTGTGCAAAACAGTAATCAGAGCAATGGGTGGCTATTTTGAAGAAACTAGAATACAAAACATGTTTTCAGTTATTTCACCTTTTTTTTGTTAAGTACATAACTCCACGTGTTCATTCATAGTTTTGATGCCTTCAGTGACAATGTACAATGTAAATAGTCATGGAAATAAAGAAAACACATTGAATGAGGAGGTGTGTCCAAACTTTTGGCCTGTACTGTGTGTGTGTGTGTGTATGTATGTATGTATGTATGTATGTATGTATGTATGTATGTATGTATGTATGTATGTATGTATGTATGTATGTATGTATGTATGTATGTATGTATGTATGTATGTATATATATATATATATATATATATATATATATATATATATATATATATATATATATATATATATATATATATATGTATATATATATATATCTATATATATGTATATATATATATATATATATATATATATATATATATATATATATATATATATATGTATATGTATATATATATATATATATATATATATATATATATGTGTGTATATATATATAGAAAATAGATATATGTGTGTATATATATATAGATATAGATATAGATAGATATATCCATCTATCAATCTATCTATCTATCTATCTATCTATCTATCTATCTATCTATCTATCTATCTATCTATCTATCTATCTATCTATCTATCTATCTATCTATCTATCTATCTATCTATCTATCTATCTATCTATCTATCTATCTATCTATCTATCTATCTATCTATCTATCTATCTATCTATATCACTCTACTAAGACTGCCCTTCGCAAAAGTGACTAATGATCTGTTGCTAACTATGGATGGTGATGCATCATCCATATTGCTGCTACTTGATCTCAGCGCTGCTTTCGATACCGTCGATCATAACACTTTATTAGAGCGTATCAAAACACGTATTGGTATGTCAGACTTAGCTTTTTTCTTGGTTTAACTCCTATCTTACTGACAGGATGCAGTGCGTCTCCCAAAACAATGTGACCTCGGAGTATGTCAAGGTAACGTGCGAAGTTCCACAGGTTTCAGTTCTTGGCCCTGCACTCTTCAGCATCTACATGCTGCCGCTAGGTGACATCATACGCAAATACGGTGTTAGCTCTCACTGTTATGCTGATGACACCCAACTCTACATGCCTCTAAAGCTGACTAACACGCCAGATTGTAGTCACCTGGAGGCGTGTCTGAATTATATTAAACAATGGATGTGCAGCAACGTTTTGCATCTTAATGCGAAGTAAACGGAAATGTTTATCATCGGTCCTGCTAGAGACCGACACCAATTTAATAATACCACCTTAACATTTGACAACAAAACAATTATACAAAGCGACTCGGTAAAGAATCTGGGTATTATCTTTGACCCAACTCTCTTGTTTGAGTCACACATTAGAGCAGACCTGGGCAGTCTGCGGCCCGCGGGCCACATCCGGCCCTTTGTGCGTCCCTGTCCGGCCCGCGTGAGGCCAATCATAAATTACAAGATACATTTTAAAAAAGTATCTATGTCGAGTGTGCAATACAACGGTGCAGCTTTTGTTTTGAAAAGTGTTATTTGTATTAGTTCCGTGTGGACGTATGCGCGTGCGTGGTTGTGAGTGAATGTGAACAGCTGCAATCACAAATTACAAAATAAAGTTGAAAAAACATCTATGTTGTGCGCGCAATACAACTGTGCTGCTTTTATTTTGAAAAGTGTTATTTATGGGCGTATGTCCGTGTGTAACCTGTGAGTGAAGGTGCACAGCGACAAGTGATGCACGGTTTACAACCGAGACGCTAAAAAGAGAAAAGTTGATGACGAATGGCGTGTTTTCAACAAGACATGGACTGCCAAGCAACGTTCCCTCTAAGGTGCGCGCCTGCGCAATTGCGCACTGCTCAAGCGTCCTCTGCGTACAGCAAATATATGCCGCGCACCAAATCAAATCCCATCTGAATTCTAAACAAAATAAACACATTTATTCTGTGTAATTTTTCAATGCAACTTTGAGTGACAGTGACAACAAGCGGCCCTAACGGTGTTTGTCAACACCGTTCAATTGAACACTGTTCAATTATTGTAACGTCTATCGAGATGCTTCGAGGACAGGAATTATATTGATCACTTTATTGAGCAAAACTGTTTATATTCGGCCATAACCACACCAAAAACATGAGTAAAACACTTCTATCTCGAAAAACTAGTCATTTTCTGCCGTACAAACCAGGCCAAAACCAACTTGTCATCTATCACCAACACGCATAGCACTAAACCACTGGTGCGTTTATGGCCACACAAAAAGTCGGACAACTCAAACACCACACAAAGTTACACTATGACTCCTCAGTCATGCGTGTGCTTATTTTACTGTCATTTATTATTAATATTAATTTATTGATATTAATCATGGAATGCTGTTACTAGAGAAAGTTACAGGAATGCACACTTCATCCTATGCTTACATTTCATTGTGCAACATGAGGATGTTTAAGGGGAACTAAATGTGATCTCTGAAAGGGGTACAAATGATTTCCAAAGCAGTGCTTTTGGTATAAAGTTAAGTTAGGTTAAATGAAAGTATTATTATTGTAATTATTAATTATTATTATTATTATTATTATTATTATTAATCTTACGGTATATATCAAAAATAATATTGAGCAAAATTTAATTGAAATATTGTCGATGTGGCCCTCCAGCAGTGCTTGGGTTGCTCATGCGGCCCCCGGTAAAAATTAATTGCCCATCCCTGCATTAGAGTGTTACTGAAACAGCCTTCTTTCATCTCAGTTGCTAAAATTTGTTTAGTCCACCACCGACGCTGAGATCATTATTCATCCATTCGTTATGTCTCATCTCAATTACTGTAACATATTATTTTCAGGTCTCCCCATGTTTAGCATTAAAAGACTACAGTTGGTACAAAATGCAGCTACTAGAGTTTTGACAAGAACAAGAAAGTTTGATCATATTACGCCTATACTGGCTCACCTGCACTGGCTTGCTGTGCACTTAAGATGTGACTTAAAGGTTTAACTACTTACTTAATACTAAATGGTGAAGCTCCATCTTATCTTGCTGATTGTATTGTACCATATGTCCCGGCCATAAATCTGCGGTCTAAGAACTCCGGCTTATTAGTGATTCCCAGAGCCCAAAAAAGGTCTACGGGCTATAGAGCGTTTTCTATTCGGGCATTTAAGTCCCATCTTAAAACTCATTCATACACCCTAGCTTTTAAATAGGCCCCTTTTTGGACCAGTAGATCTGCCGTCCCTCTTTTCTGCTCTGCTCCCCTCTCCTGCGTGGAGAGGTTATCAGGTGGCCACAGATCAGCTTCCACGGAGGAGGCGCTAGTTATTTTAAGTTGGGATCACTGCTGACTCTCTGTGCTGCTGACTTGTGTCCATGCAAGATGATCCACTGCTGGCCTCGCTATGAACTGGACTCTCACGTTATTAACAGTATCCACTTGGCATCCCCACATCTGCTGTCCCCTCCAAGGTTTCTCGTTGTCCCCATTGGGTTGAGTTTTTTCTTGTCCTGATGTGGGATCTGAGCCAAGGATGTAGTTGTGGCTTGTACAGCCCTTCGAGACATTTGTTATTAAGAGCTATATAAATAAACGTTAATTGATTGATTTATTGACACAATATATTACTTTAATAAGTTAAAAAATCCAAATGTTTTAAGATGTGGCGGCTTACTATCAGACTGACGGAAACATGGCTGCCAATTTGCGCCTACGGGCCCTCCGTACCCCACCAAAATTCACATTCATTGGCACTGGGAGCAAGTTGGGTGAAGTGTTTTGCCCAAGGCCGTGACTAGGATGGCGGACGCTGGAATCACACAATGTTAACATTTATTTGTCGATTCACATAATGTAAACATCTATTCGACCATTCGCATAATGTGAAAATCTATTTGTCCATTTACAGAAATGCAAAATGTCTGCCATTACATCAACTTACAATGATAACGTCTGTCTTTTCAGTCCCACTCACACATACTGTCCAAAAATTGTCTGTCTGTCCATTCACATTTCCTGTACCACCTTTTTATGTCTGATACTGATACCAACTAATATCAAAACCCATCTGACATCAGCCTTCTTTTCTCTTTTTTAGTAGTACCGTACTACCGGTGGTATATTTGTATGCATGTACTTTGCTTAAAATAGACAAAATAAAAACCCACACCGTTTTGAACATAATGTCCTTTCTGGAATAGTATCTACACTCTTTAATCTGATCCTCCTTTCATGAACACTAATGGAGGCTGTACTGAAGAGGCTCTTGTCCATACTTACTGAAGGTGCACATAAAAAATTGTTTTGGAGAACAGTCGAGGTTGGTTGCTTTTCAAGAGTCTAATATCCATTTACATGCACACAGAACTGACCTGTCTGTCCGCTCACATACGCCTGCTGTATATGAAAGATGTATGATTTATATGCATACACTACTAAGCTGTCTATCCGTTCACATACACCTATACTAAGAAAATATATATCCTTTTACATGCAGACAGAACTGAGCTGTCTCTCCGTTCACATACATCTATACAAAATATGTATTTCCATTAATATGTACACTGAATTGAGCGGGTTGTCCGTTCACATACACCTATATGAAATATGTATTTCCATTTACATGCACACATAATTGAGCTGTCTGTCTATTCACATACACCTATTAGGGTTTCCCCAAGATTGCCATTATATGTGGCAAGAGGGGCATGGATGGGGATGTGGTCAGTATGACATCATCATACTTATGACATCATGATCAATTTGATTGGCAATAAGTCATATTTTCTTTAAAAAAACTAAACAAATGTTTTACGTGTATTTAAAAACACATCGGTGTTATTAGTTATTAGTTATAACTAGGGATGATGTTTGATAAGAAATTATCGAGTTCGAGCCTATTATCGAATCCTCTTATCGAACCGATTCCTTATCGATTCTCTTATCGAGTCCAGATAGGTTGTTGTATATAGAAAAAAACACACACTATTTGGTTTAACGAAAGCTCACTTTTATTATATAAGAAGAAAATAAAATCTAATAACTAAATATTGACTGTTACCCCCCTAAAAAAAATCAATAAAATAAATAAATATTGACTGTTGTTACCCAAAGTATATTAAGTGGGATTTTTCCAGAAAAACAAATATATACAGTAACACAAAAACAACCTGTCTCTGTGAGCACTATAGGTGTATAAATAATAATATAGTGTTAAATAAAATCAGTCCCTTGGGCACAAGACTGAAAATAATACAGCTCTCCGAAAAGTGCACTTCTGCTGCTATTTGACATAACTGTTTGTTATGATGCTTTGACATTTTTGCACTTTATTTCTTTATTGAAAGAAAATTATATGAAGAGAAAAGTTGTTTGCAAATGTGGTTACAATGCTAAAAAATGAAAAGTTAAAGCTAAAAAAAGAAATACACTATATTGAGTTAACATTATTTATTTATAGGGGGAAAGATGTGATGTTATGAGCTAGGGAATACAACAACTACACTACCCAGCATGCAACGGGAGTGACGAGCATGCGCGGTAGCCCCGAAAAGTGTTGTTGCATGTCGTCACCTGGCTGCTAAGAATGAGGTTATGAGCACGCTGTTAGAGTAAACGTCAAGAACTCAGCCAACACGCCTCGTCTGCATTATTTATAATTAGACAGACAACACATATACAGTGTGATTTTGTTTTGTTTACAAGGAAAGAAAAAACAAAAGTTAAAAAAGGGAGATGTCATATATGTTGTATATATATATGTATGTGCTGCGGTTGCTTTAAGAACGTTGCGACAGCTGCCGTAAAGGAGGTGCGTTGCTAGCCTGGTTGCTATGTTTCCGGTTGGTCATAAAAGTGTTCGTCATGTGTTTCTAGCCTGCTCAAATCTCTCAGTAAAGTTATTCATTGGATTATACCTTTTGTTTTTAACTTTATTACACCTTGGAGCGCTTTTTCCGGTCCATTTTTTTCCTGCTTTTGCTATCTGCGCCTAATGACTGAGCTACATAATTTCTTGTGATGTCCCACGGAGCATTTCTGGTCGCGACGGGATTCGAATAAAGAACCAACTCTTTTTCTTTACTATAGTGGTCTCGATAACGGGTACCGGTTCTCAAAAAGGGATTCGAGTCCGAGGACTCGGTCCTTTTCTTATCGAACAACCGGGAAAACCGTTTTCGAGTATCATCCCTAGTTATAACATATGTTTTTTTTCTTATATTATATTGTTCTGCTCTATTTTTTAATTGTTGCTGCTGTTATTTTAAAAAGTAACACAGGCTACACAATGTTCTGCCTTCCCTGAATGTTGGAATTTAGTTTGCCAAATATGTAACAAGTCTTTGAATTAGAGATGGAAAATAAGAAGAGGTGGTTTATTGATATTCCACATTAAAGTCACTATAAAACTATGCACACAAAGGAAAGTATATCAATATGCAGATGAAGTGCACATACATGTAGTAGGAATCACATTAAATTATACAGTTTTGTGTAAACTGAAAAAAGCAATATGATTATTCAGGAGGAAGGTTGCTCTACAACGTATAATAGACAAGCTCATTGAAATCCATCCATCCATCCATTTTCTACCGCTTATTCCCTGCGGGGTCGCGGGGGGCGCTGGAGCCTATCTCAGCTACAATCGGGCGGGAGGCGGGGTACACCCTGGACAAGTCGCCACCTCATCACAGGGCCAACACAGATAGACAAACAATATTCACACTCACATTCACACACTAGGGCCAATTTAGTGTTGCCAATCAACCTATCCCCGGGTGCATGTCTTTGGAGGTGGGAGGAAGCCGGAGTACCCGGAGGGAACCCACGCCGTCACGGGGAGAACATGCAAACTCCACACAGAAAGATCCCGAGGCCGGGATTGAACTCACGACTACTCAGGACCTTCGTATTGTGAGGCAGACGCACTAACCCCTCTGCCACCGTGCTGCCCTCATTGAAAGCCTAACAAAATCCAAGGCCAATTGCAGGACACATATAAACAAGCAATCATTAACACTAATATTCATACCCATTGACAATTTACAGTCTCCAATGAACCTAACATGAATATTTTTGGAATGTGAAAGGAAGCCAAAATACCCAAAGAAAACCCCTCAAGCACGGGAGTCTTCCCACACAGGGATGTCCAAACAGAGGTTCGAAGACGCACACGGTGTAAAGTTAGACGTTACTGTCAGTAATATTGTCAACATTTGGGTAGTTCACAAAGGCTTAAACAATAAATGCAATAATTAACTCAAAATACCTTTCTCTTCAACTTTCTCTGCTTACTTTTACCGGGTGCCAACTCCGTTCAGGTGCGCAGACAGTTGTAGGTCTGCTGACAGGACATTCAGATGCACTTTTTTTTTTTCTTTCAGAATAAATAGAGAAAATGTTTTGCTATATAGTACGTAAATAATAGGCGATATACAGTACACCCATTTCCTAATAAAAAAAAACAAAAACGTATTTCTAAGGTGTGGCGACTTATTTTGCAGTGGCGGTGCGCCACGATCAATTACATGTAGGGGAAATCCTGCCTACACTAAAAATGTGCATCCATTTACATGCACACACAACTGAGCTTTCCACCAAACTAAAAATGTACATTAGAGAAGGGATTCATATGGATGGCCCCATTCCTGGGTGGATGTCACGTGAGTGGAAGACAGGTGGTAAATCATGTTGTGATGCAGTCTGCTGAAAATGATAGAAAGCGACACTCTACTGTACATAGCAACTGACGTTGTAGTCCGAGTTGGAACTGCTACAAAACACACTTTAAAAATATTCAACACTTTATTGCCATCTGGCGGCTAAAGTGGGTAGCGCACGCTCCAAATTTGTCACGTTTAATGTGTCAGGTATGGGGCCATATAAATCCCTTTCCTTCTGTGTGGAGTTTGCATGTTCTCCCCGTGACTGCGTGGGTTCCCTCCGGGTACTCCGGCTTCCTCCCACCTCCAAAAACATGCACCTGGGGATAGGTTGATTGGCAACACTAAATTGGCCCTAGTGTGTGAATGTGAGTGTGAATGTTGTCTGTCTATCTGTGTTGGCCCTGTGATGAGGTGGCGACTTGTCCAGGGTGTACCCCGCCTTCCGCCCATTTGCAGCTGAGATAGGCTCCAGCACCCCCTGTGTCCCCGAAAGGGACAAGCGGTAGAAAATGGATGGATGGATGGATGGATAGTGTATGTCCATTTGCATGCATACAGAACTGAGCTGTCTGTTTGTTCACATACCCCTGTTCTAGCAGGTATGTCACACAAAACCGAGTGGTCTGGTCTGTCCATTCACATACTCATCAGTTTGCACTGTCACATACACACTAAACACAGACATATGTGTATTTACATGCACACAGAACTAAACAGTCTGTCCGTTCAAATACACTTATAACAGATGAACTCTGCCCATTTACATGTGCACAGAATGTAATTGTTTGTCCATTCACAAACACACAGTCACACAGACATCTTAAGTAATCCTCAGTGTGTGTGATTGTGCAAGATAGTGTACTGTCCAGTAAAATATTGTTCTTCTCTAGAACAGCCAAACACTTACGTAACTTTCAGTAATTTACTTGACAATAGACACATTTTGGCAACTTAGGCCCCTGCTACACTAAGCCGGTTAGAAGGTTATTCAGGGTAAATCACACCTAACCTTATCCGTGTCCACACACAACAATGCCACCGTTTAAGACCCCAGGCCCCCTCCGACCGCCGGCGCAACGCGACCTAGTACGCATGCGTGAAAAAAAAAAAATGCATCCATCTGCTCCAAGCTCTCCAGTAGATGACTTTACTTCACTGTGAAGTTTTTTAAGAGCTATATTGTAAAGAGTTTGCTGTGCATTTTACATTTGTTTGCTGTATTTTGTGTGCAAGTTTTTAAATTAAAATGTATCTCCTTTGAACAATATCCAGTGTTGTGGTATTTCAATTAACAATAATCTAGTGTGCTGTGGTGTCCTATTGACACCTGAGCCATCATAAATTAATCAAATCTTTAATTGACATGAGAAAGTAAAGAATGTGATAAACTGTTTAGGACACGAGGGGATGGTTCCATCTTTCAGCTGCGCGCTAATGGCGGAGTTAGCGAAGATGCAGGCATCATGCACACTGCCTGGCCATTTCACAGTCACATCCATAAAGCAATATTTGTAGTCACACACTGCCTATCACGGTTTACCATGAATTGATTAACGTGGACCTCGACTTAAACAAGTTGAAAAACGTATTCGGGTGTTACCATTTAGTGGTCAATTGTACGGAGTATTTACTGTACTGTGCAATCTACTAATAAAAGTTTCAATCAATCAATGAATCAGTCACATCCACGGGAGGAAGGGACCAAGTTTTCCGGTAAGTAGAATCACAACTGACCGTTTGAAAGTTTGTAAGTTCTCTTGCCGTCTGAGAAGTGTTGTATCCGAAATAGCTGCAATCGCCCATTGCCTTCTCTTAAGGTATTGATTTGTGATTTCCAAAAGCGCCTGTACATGTAGAAGAAGGAGAAACACGGGCATGTCTGGATGATTCGCCTCCATCTTTGTTATGAAGCTAGCTTTGGCGCGTTCTTTCTGATGTCACTTCCTGTGTGGGGCGCGACTTTCTGCCGTCACTTCCTGTGTGGGCGCGGTCTTTACGGCGTCACTTCCTCTCCGAACTCACTTTGTAAACGATCAATGAGTCCATACAAAGATAAGTGCCGGAGATTCAAGAAATACACGGCTGACTTACCCGTGTCAAAATTTGTCCGAGGAGGGGAACCTTAAACGATTGTTTAGTGTGGCTAAAACGGGGCTAAGACTAAATAATTATTCATTTAAGGGGTTGAACGACTTAGTGTAGACATTGTCATAGTCACCTCCAGTGTTGCTTTGTGTGCAAGTTCTTAAATATAACGTATCTGAACAATATCCAGTGTTGTGGTATTTCAATTACTGGAATCCAGTGTGCTGTGGGGCCCTATTGTAGTGAATCACACCTTAGCCATCATAAATTAATGAAATCTTTATTAGACACGTAAACAATGTGATAAAGAACATTTTACATCAATCAATATAGGGATCTAAATGTCTGGTCAGGACACTCCTCACTCTTTTGCCTTCACCTTCATTGTCCATTCCTTTTTGATGACTTGATATACTCTGGACCTAGACGTTGAGTCTGCAACATACATGGCAGACAATAACTGATACAGTCTGCTTTGCCAGTCCAAAAACATTCACCGTTTTCCGTAGTCTTCCCTCGACGGCCAGGCAATACAAAATACACGCTACCTTTTTTTCTATCACATCCACGGAAGCTCCATTATCGTTGTCTCTCCTTCGACAAATGGACAATGTTTTTCGGTACGTAGAATCACAGTTGACCTGAACATTCAAAAGTTCTCTTGCCGTCTGAGAAGTGTTGTATCCCAAATAGCTGCAATTGCGCATTTTCTTCTCTTAAGGTATTCATGTGTGATTTCCACAAGCGTCTGTACTGACGGAAGGAAAACACGGGCATGTCTGGATGACTCGCCTCCATATTTCCAGTGGTTAGCTCCGAGTTACGAAACAATTAATTATGAAGCTGGCTGTGGCGCATTCTTTCTGTCGTCACTTCCTGTGTGGGGCGCGGTCTTTCTGGCGTCACTTCCTCTCCGAACTCAGTTTGTAAACGATCAATGAGTCCATACAAAGCTAAGAGCCGGAGATTCAAGAAATACACGGCGCACTTACCCGTGTAAAAAATTATCCAAGGAGGGGAACCTTAAATGTTTAATTAGTGTGGCCAAAACGTAGCTTAGGCTAAATAATTATTTGTTTAAGGGGTTATCTGGCTTAGTGTAGACATAGCTTTAATGTCCTAAATGTGCATGTTTTTGAGTGTGCTGTGCGTTTGTTTGTGTTGATGTTTTACAGGCATGTGAGGTCATGTGAAGTGCACTCGGGGTGCAGAGTCAACAGAGCAGTCTCAGCTTAGCCCTTGCAAGTGCGAGTGCGTTCCTCGCATGCATGGCCACATCCATGTTAACACCACACATTTACCATCTAACACCACACAAAACACATCCTTCCCCCGTCCTAAACACACACAGTTGCAAGTCTATTGATTTGCCTTAGCTGCCTCCTTGCAGAAAGTGACTCCATGTCGAGCAGCTGTCTTTCCATGTGGTAAAAAAAAAAAAAAATGTTCAAGACTGCCAATGAAAGCTGGAGATAGTGACAGGTAGAGATGAAAGAGAAAAGGAACTGAGAGGCGACACACTGTCACTTACTTTACCCCTGAGCGGATGACAGGTGCTTTACATTTCTCAGTCGGCAATGGGGACCCATACATCCCAGACCGGCTGTGACATTTACTCTGGACTTGTATTCCGTCGCCCCGAGGTCAAGACGCTCGTTCCTGCGCACCAAAGGCAGACTCAAGTTGGCATTCAAGGGGAAAATGAAATCAACGCCACAAACTCTCAGCAGGAAGTTTGGAGAGCTGAGGCGACTTGAACTGAACTTGAGTTCATTCCTCAAATTGTCGTTCTTGCAGCTTCAGCACATGTTGGTGCATTCCTGGAACACACACGTAGTGTGTGCAATTAAAAAAAATGACACAAGTGGCGTTCTATGGTGGCAAGTTGGAAGCTGGTCAGCATGTGCATGGGATAACTTGTAAACGTGCAGTCTGAGATGTAAACATCTGTATGACGACTAGGGATGTAACTATTGATAGCTATATTGATAAATCCATTTATATTGATCTATCTTTATCAATCTGTGCTCAGCATGTTGGCTTTCCAGGCAGATACTTATCGATCCATCATCAATTTTAAAGGCAGTATATCCATTTTATAACTACTAGAAAAAAGAAAACATTGGATTTAAGAACAAAATACTTTATATGAAGTTCAGCACTTGTATTGATAAGGATGCTAAACGTTATTCAAGTCTGTCTGCCAGTCTGTGGCGTCATCAAAACAAAAATGGCTGATAGCTTACGGTGGTCGAGAAAGGTTGTGACAAATGCAAACGCCACAAGACAAAATCATAAGTTTCAACACAACAACTTTCAGCTACAGCACGATTGCAAAAGCCACAACAAATAAAAACGACACAACACAATAACATGAAGCCACAAGTTAACTTTAAACCACAAAGGATGCGACGGACAAAACAGCAGTGACAGCGGAGCAAGTTTGCAGACGGACCAGCTTGAGACAGAAGACAGTGTAATAAACACTATACACATATTAGCATTATTGAAAAAGTTAAAAAGTTATTTATGAGTAAAAAGTGGTCACACTTCTCTGACTTTTCCCAACTTTGTTCATCACACCCTCTGCCATTTGGTCTGTGTGTCGCCGAAATGTGTCAACTGTCACTTCAAGTATGTCTTTCCGATGTTCCGTGTTTATTAAAATGAGAGTAGTAGCAGGTCAAACCACCGGTCATTTAATCTGAAAAAAAATTGGTTGCACTTAATTTCTCCGGTAAATCTACTGCTAATTCACCCTAAAGAGGTGTTGGTTGCACTTTATTTTTGATATTAATATTGTATTATTTTTGTTTAAAAACAAGAGCAAAAGTAGCAAGTAAATCTACTGTTAAAATGTTGGTTTCTGTACTTTTATTTGAAAATGTCTTCACTATTGAAAATGAGAGCAGAAAAGGTTTCATCTTGTTAATTCAAGCTAAAGGGTTAGTTGCGCTTTATTCAAATATTATACTATACTATATTTATATTATATTAATTAAGCTATATTATACTATACTAATATTTATACAAAACCTAAAACCAGTGAAGTTGGTATGTTGTGTAAATCGTAAATAAAAACAGAATACAATGATTTGCAAATCCTGTTCAACCTATATTCAATTGAATACACTGCAAAGACAAGATACTTAACGTTGGAA
>NC_084745.1:24972044-25044544 GCF_033978785.1 Entelurus aequoreus
TTGCAGTCAAATAATCACATAGCATTTAGTCCTGGGAGAAATTGACTGGAAGGCTGAGCCATGTCTGCAGACATCTGCTTGCATGCAAGGACGCTCCTTTGATGGCTGGCCCGGGCAAGAACACAATACGCTTTCTGCTCAAAGGACAGTTAGTCAGCTGTGTTCAATACACTTAATGTACCAGGGATTGGTTTGACTTTTTGCATTGGTTTTTTGTTTAAATATACATCAATGCAAAACTTTCTGTAGGAGAGAGTACATTGGTACATCAACTTAATAGTGTTTTGAGTTAAGCGCTGTCTCTTGGCTAATTGTTATGCTTTCAGTTGGAAGGAGAAATGTTATTAAGCATCTCTGCCATTAGTTGGCGTAGCAAATGTCACAGTGAAACCCGTAAAATCCAACCAAAACATCATCAGGTCTTAGTTGCTAGCATTAGTTTATTGCTAGAGATTGACATCATTTGTTTTCTAACTGTTGGAATAAAGAAAGTGGGTGTGAAGGACAATGCTGAGAAAAAGTGGATGATATTCATTGAATTATGTGTCGCCAATTCGGCAAAGCAATTCTAGCGCGTCATTGATAGTCTGCACCATACTGAAGCAGGATGAGACTAACGCCAGCCAAGAATGTTAAAAAAAATATATATCTAAACAGCGGACATTTATCCATGAAAATATAGAAAAGCTGATGATGTGTTTGATGGAGAAGCATTTGGGAAGAGATACTGTAGTCCATTCTCCAAGGTAAATACTGTACATTATTATTACATTACTTCATAAAACTACTTTAGTTGTTTGCAGTACAATCTATCGTATTGTTTTTTTTCTACACTATTTATGATCAAAACTAATTTTTTCTTTTTAAAAGTAATGTCACTTGTTATAAGTGTGCCTTTTTGGCAACTTGGCACCAAGCACCAATTAAATTGAATGTATTTAATTTCAGTGGGAGACTTTGAATTTAAATAAAAGATTTGGAGCTCCGTCACGTAACCAATTAAGCTCTGAGCTGAAGTACTACTCTGTACAGTATATGGTTTCTATTTTTTGTAGAGCCAGCAGATAAAACAATAGTGCACGGAAGTCAACACAACATGGACCTAAATGATTATAAGCTGTGCTGATAGTATAATTTTTGTTATTACTAAGCAGCTATACAGCGGTACCTTGGATTTCATTTGTCATATGTTCCAAAAGGTCAGACAAAAACCAATTTATACAAAAACCAAAGCATTTTTCCCATAAGAATTATGTTAATCCAATTCGTCCGGTTCAGACATCCCAAAAATATGATCATAAAACACTTTATACAGGGAATAATTACATAACACAATGCAAATTACATTAATACATGAACATTTTGAATCACTTTTGCCTTCGTTAGAGACTCTTGTTGCCAAAGATGGCAAGGAGCGGAGAGGAAAGAGACAACTTGGTTCTTTGCTAGGAGTTCTTTCTTCGATTAAATTTGGGCTGAGTGAATATATGATCGTGATGGATGATGGCGATAGATGTCAGGTCGATCACGGGGTTCAGCTGCAAGCATACAAACTCGCTCAAACATGGCGGAAATGTCCGTGACAAAAGCCAGAGTCAACCTTTTCCTGTTCCACTTCCGGTTGTGTTTTGCCACAAAAATAAACATAATTAGCAGTAATAAATAAACATAATAGGATAAATAAATTTCAGCTGTGACTTGGAGTTTTACTTTGGAGTTACTACTGTGTAGGATAAGATCCCTACAAAACATTTCGTTTTAGACAGAACAGAAACCAGGTGCTAACATACCCATCATGGCAGCACCAGTCGAACAGTTTTTTTTTAATGCAAAAACCCTGTTTGCCCTTTGCTTTTACTTTCCTTGCTTGACCTCCATTACTGCTTCATGCTCCAATGCCATGTTTGCTTCCTAAAAGCAGATCTTAACGCTCTGCCTTGTAAACAAGCTCTGCCGTGAAGTGCTTTAAGTGGAACTGCTTTCTGTCAGACTGACAAAGGTGTTAACTAGTCAGTAAACAAGTCAATGGATGAGATAACCCTTCTTTTAGACTTGTCCTACAAGGGGCTTCACATTTGTCTTCCTTTAGGTCACACTGGGTGACTCGGTAGTCGTGTATCTGGTGTCAGGACTGGAAGTACTATGAATGAATGGCATGTCCTATTGTAGGAGGACGTGAGGCTGCGTGCTCTTTCGGAAAGTGTTAGGTTACTTCTGGATTTAGACAAGGCGTACCTTTTAAGTGTATGCCATACCAAAATAAAATCCCTTTTGAAGGCAGATCTGATTTCTGGTTTGGCCAATATGAAACAAATACAAAACCCCAAACCAATGAAGTTGGCACGTTGTGTAAATCGTAAATAAAAACAGAATACAACGATTTGCAAATCATTCTCAACTTATATTCAATTAAATAGACTGCAAAGACAAGATATTTAATGTTCGAACTGGAAAATGTTGTTAATTTTTGCAAATATTAGCTCATTTGGAATGTAATGCCTGCAACATGTTTCAAAAAAGCTGGCACAAGTGACAAAAAAGACTGAGAAAGTTGAGAAATGACCATCAAACTCTTATCTGGAACATCCCACAGGAGAACAGGCTAATTGGGAACAGGTGGGTGCCATGATTGGGTATAAAAGCAGCTTCCATGAAATGCTCAGTCATTCACAAACAAGGATGGGGCGAGGGTCACCACTTTGTCAACAAATGCATGAGCAAATTGTCAAGCAGTTTAAGAACAGCATTTCTCAACCAGCTATTGCAAGGAGTTTAGGGATTTCACCATCTAAGGTCTGTAACATCATCAAAAGGTTCAGAGAATCTGGAGAAATCACTGCACGTAGCCTTGAATGCCCGTGACCTTGGATCCCTCAGGCGGTACTGAATTAAAAAGTGACATCAGTGTGTAAATGATATCCCCACATGGGCTCAGGAACACTTCAGAAAACCACTTTCAGTAACTACAGTTTGTCGCTTCATGTGTAAGTTCAAGTTAAAACTACTATGCGAAGCGAAAGCCATTTATCAACAACACCCAGAAACGCCGCCGGTTTCGCTGGGCCCGAGTTTATCTAAGATGGACTGATGCAAAGTAGAGAAGTGTTCTGGGGTCTGATGAGTCCACATTTCAAAATGTTTTTGGAAACGGTGGGCGTCGTGTCCTCCGGAAAAAAGAGGAAAAGAACCATTCGGATTGTTCTAGGCGCAAAGTTGAAAAGCCAGCATCTGTGATGGTATGGGGGTGTATTAGTGCCCAAGACATGGGTAACTTACACATCTGTGAAGGCACCATTAATGCTGAAAGGTACATACAGGTTTTGGAGCAACATATGTTGCCATCCAAGCAATGTTATCATGGGCGCCCCTGCTTATTTCAGCAAGACAATGCCAAGCCACGTGTTACAACAGCATGGCTTCATAGTAAAATAATGTGGGTACTAGACTGGCCTGCATGTAGTCCAGACCTGTTTCCCATTGAAAATGTGTGGCACAATATGAAGAGGAGACTCCGGACTGTTGAACAACTTAAGCTGTACATCAAGCAAGAATGAGAAAGTTCCCAAATGATAACTGAGTGTTGTTAAAAGGAAAGGCTATGTAACACAGTGGTAAAAATGCCTCTGTGTCAACTTTTTTACAACGTGTTGCTGCCATTAAATTCTAAGTTAATGATTATTTGCAAAAAACAAATAAGTTTGTCAGTTTGAACATTAAATATCTTGTCTTTGCAGTCTATTCAATTGAATATAAGTTGAAAAATATTTACAAATCATTGTATTTTGTTTTTATTTACGTATTACACAACGTGCCAACTTCACTGGTTTTGGGTTTTGTAGGAAAAATACAGTATGCTTGGCCTTGTCTGGGAACAATACAATACAATACAATTTCAAACTAAATATGTCACGCAATATATTGAAGTGGTTTCATTACATAGAAGACATGGAGTATACCACAGTCTTGTACTTTTGGTAAACCAGTGTCTTGTTTCATGTCATTGATGGATGGATTGATGGAGAAGGATGGATATGAAGACAATAGAAGAGAAATATATGTACAAAAACGTCAACCTTGTGTAAATATTTTGGCTAATGGGAGTTTTGTTCTATCCTTACCTAAAGACATTGGAGCAGACAGGTCCACATACCGTCATGCGTTTTGTAAGATATAACAGAGGAAGAAATTACGTGTGCCAGCATGAAAAATGTCTCAAGCATATGTGCTGAGTAACCCAGATTTGTGTTCCACCATATTTGGGGAACCCGCAGTAGACAGTCTTAAAACATGGCTTCTCTTTCTCCTTTTTTTTGTTAAAATGTGAATCTTTTATTCGTTCCTATTTTCCCATTAAATTTCCTATATTTTGAATTGCAAATGTTGTCTGCTATTAGTGGTGCCACCTTTCTTAATAGAACAAATAGAAAGACGCCAACATAATCCACAACATAAAACAAAATTTGTCTTTTAATTTAATTAATGTGATTGCTTTTCTGCAAGCTAAACAGAGAGCATATGGTGTTTTGCAACAGCCAGAGAATAGACAGAAATGACAGACTGTCATACAATTATGACAAATTAGAAGAGGCTATTTAGTTTCTTTAATAAGGTATTGACCTATGAACGATGCCCTGACCCTGAACTGTACACTTTTGGAATGTTGCCCATTATCCACAAACCTTATGTGAAACAAGAACACACATCTTTCACCATAGCACGTCTTTCCCTTTTTTGTGTATTCAAAATAGTAAAAAAAACTACTAGTAAGAGGCAGCTAACATTGCAGGTATTGGGGATATGATCTGTTCCTCCTGTAAAGCCCATCTAAAAAAAAGGTTTTATGCCTTTTCTGTCAAAGACAACTTTGTTTTTATAGTAAAACTGAAATATGCAGTATTTTCCCCACCGCACAAAACATTCAGAAAGCAATGTTTGATGTGAAGTAATTGAAACTCTAAAAAGATCAATAATGCAGGACACCATTGATTTCAATTCATTATTATTTTTGATCAATCACAGTGAAAAGATAAATACAATCTCATTAAATATATTTGGGATCCAAAAGGTCCCCTACTCATATAGTGATACATTTTTATCATATATTTGTTTTACTTTCAACACTTAAATTACAAGATCAACTTCAGATATATCTGTCCTGTTTGTTTTATGCTCTTATGTCAAAGAAAACATTGTTTTTATATGGCAACCACACAATATATGCAATATTTTCCACATAAAACATTTTAAAGCGAAATATTAGAAGTAATTGGAGCCTTGAATAGGTCAATAATTGATTATAACATTGAATTTAAAATTTTGTATTTTTTTTTGAGCAATGGGAAAAAAAGCAAAATAAAGAAAGACGAAAGAAAAACAAACAGCCTGCGTGGCAGCTTTGTGTCAACATTGCAACTTTTCCTCTTTAGATTTTACCTCATTCGACTTTTTTTAATGTTTATTTTAAATTTTTGCTATAGCATTACCAGATTGTGTGGCGGGCCGCTAAACAATTAGCTGCGGGCCGCAAATGGCCCCCGGGCCGCACTTTGGACACCCCTGCCTTAGATAAACAATACTTCCTAACGATGTTGTCGGGTCTTATGCTGTGTTCCGATTGTTGAGAGCCATCTACTGTAGAACCGAGTTGGTTCTTCTATTATACAGGTGAGAATTATCACTTGTAACCGAGCATGGGCTTTTCTTAACTCAAAGGCAATACAGCAGAAGCATCTGAAACTCCTTTTGCTTCTTTTTTTTCTTCTTCTTCTTTATTTTATGGTAAGTCGGAACCAACGTTATTAGCAGCTCAAGCCACTACTCACTAGTGGTGGAAGGAGTGGTATGAGCAAGGCTATGTGTCAAGGCATCAGAAAAGTAGTTCCTCTGTGTTAGCTCTTACAATAACAATGTCATTATTAATAATACTAATAATAATGGATTAGATTTGTATAGCGCTTTTCGAGACACTCAAAGTGCTTCACAGAGAAGTGAGAACTCATCATTCATTCACACCTGGCGGTGGTAAGTTACTTTCGTAGCCACAGCTGCCTTGGGGTAGACTGACTGAAGCGTGGCTGCTAGTTTGCGCCTACGGCGTACAGGTCACGGCATGTAAGAGGAGCGTTGTTGGCGGTTTTTATTGCTTTTTGTAGAGCGCTTTATCGACGAAACGGATTAATCCCCATTAACTGCCTTGTTAATCGCCTCATATTCGCAGTTTTTCACAGAGTGCACACAAAAGGGACTTCAGGGATTGTGAATGAAGGGAATTGCATTAAAAAAAACAAGTGCAGTTTTCCTTCAATCATTTCACGCACAAATTATGACAACACTAATTCAAGATTTGTTTATTTATTTTACTAGTTACATTGGGGGGAAAAAGTTATTTTCTTTCCATAATCAATTTTTCTAAGGAGTTGGTGAACATGCATTTAACTGTTTTTTTTTTTTAAAGAAAAAATATTATAAAATAATATTTTGTCAGCAATATCAATTCAATAAATAAATAATATATATTAATAATATGTATATTAATATTACATACTCTTATTATACAATTATATTGAACATAATCCATTTGTATTAAATATATGTCGGATGTTGAATCTGGGTCAGCACGGTGGTACAGGGGTTCGTGCCAGGGGTTCGTGCCAGGTTCCTCACAATGCGAAGGTCCTTTCTGTGTGGAGTTTGCATGTCCTGCGTGGGTTACCTCCGGGTACTCCGGCTTCCTCCCACCTCCAAAGACATGCACCTGGGGATAGGTTGATTGGCAACACTAAATTGGCCCTGGTGTGTGAATGTGAGTGTGAATCTGTGTTGACCTTGCAATGAGGTGGCGACTTGTCCAGGGTGTACCCCACCTTCCGCCCTAGTGCAGCTGGGATAGGCTCCAGCACCCCGCGACCCTGAAAGGGACAAACAGTAGAAAATGGATGGATGGATGGATGGATGTTGAATGTGTCTCAATAGCTTACACCAGTGGTTCTCAAACATTTTTCCACCAAGTACCTGTCTCTCCAAGTACCACCATACTGACCAACAATAAAATACAATAGCGTAGTAGGCCTAAGTATTCAATAAAAACAAGGCAGAAGTTGTATTTACCAAGTTGATTTAATATTTTTGGTCATTGTGACATAACACACAATTTGAACAGTGTTGAACACATTTATTATAACACTGTGTTTGAATATAGGAAAATAAAACATGGTACTTTAATCGCGTGGTTCTTTGGCTAGATGTACCACAGTTTGAGGATCACTGCCTTACACTGTTTTTCACTGTTGCATTGCTGTTCGTACTTGTGTTAATGAATTTGTTGTTCATATTGTATTTCAACTACATCGAACAGAGTAGCCACCTGCATTTTCATCATGCTCTCAAGTTAAATGACAAAAAGCATTATATTCCATTCGATATCATGATAACAGCAGTATCAAATATTTTGATATAATACACAAAATATTGCTACATTCTAAAAAAATAATTAAAAAAAAAATTGCATTGTAAAAACATAAAATAATCGATTTTCATTCTGCATATTCCAAAACAGTTGCAACAATTTGATACATTTCAGGCAAAAAAAGAAGTTATAATAATAAAGAAATTGCTGTCAAAATATAGCCAGCGATTCATGATGTCCACGATTAATTACAATTTCCTCAAATCACAAAATCAATACTCTCAAATATTCCACTGTGGTGGGCAATTTGGTCAATTAGTTCTGCTGTGATCTGGCGATTTATACTGTAGATCAGGGATCCCCAAACTGTTTGACTCGTTAAAAAAATGTGTTAAAGAAATTTGGCCGGGGGCCGGGCTGTGTATATATATATATATATATATATATATATATATATATATATATATATATATATATATATATATATATATATATAAATATATATATATATATATATATATATATTAGTGCTGTGAATCTTTGGGTGTCCCACGATTCGATTCAATATCGATTCTTGGGGTCACGATTCGATTCAAAATCGATTTTTTTTTTCAATTCAACACTATTCTCGATTCAAAAACGATTTTTTCCCGATTCAAAAGGATTCTCTATTCATTCAATACATATGATTTCAGCAGGATCTACCCCAGTCTGCTGACGTGCAAGCAGAGTAGTAGATTTTTGTAAAAAGCTTTTATCATTGTAAAGGACAATGTTTTATCAACTGATTGCAATAATGTAAATTTGTTTTAACTAATAAATTAACCAAAAATATGACTTATTTTATCTTTGTGAAAATATTGGACACAGTGTGTTGTCAAGCTTATGAGATGCGATGCAAGTGTAAGCCACTGTGACACTATTGTTCTTTTTTTTATTTTTTATAAATGTCTAATGATAATGTCAATGAGGGATTTTTAATCACTGCTATGTTGAAATTGTAGCTAATATTGATACTGTTGTTGATAATATTCATTTTTGTTTCACTACTTTTGGTTTGTTCTGTGTCGTGTTTGTGTCTCCTCTCAATTGCTCTTTTCATTGCAGAGCGTTGCTGGGTTGGGTTTGGTTTTGGAATTGGATTGCATTGTTATGGTATTGCTGTGTATTGTTTTATTGGATTGATTAATAAAAAATAAAAAAAATAAAATTGTTTTAAACAATTAAAAAAAAAAAAAAATATATATATATATTTTTTTAAAATGAGAATCGATTCTGAATCACACAACGTAAGAATCGCAATTTGAATTGATTTTTTCCCACACCCCTAATATATACATATATATATATATATATATATATATATATATATATATATATATATATATATATATATATATATATATATATATATATATATATATATATATATATATGTATGTATGTGTATATATACAGTATATATATATGTGTATATATATATATATATATATATATATATATATATATATATATATATATATATATATATATATATATACATACACTACCGTTCAAAAGTTTGGGGTCACATTGAAATGTCCTTATTTTTGAAGGAAAAGCACTGTACTTTTCAATGAAGATAACTTTAAACTAGTCTTAACTTTAAAGAAATACACTCTATACATTGCTAATGTGGTACATGACTATTCTAGCTGCAAATGTCTGGTTTTTGGTGCAATATCTACATAGGTGTATAGAGGCCCATTTCCAGCAACTATCACTCTAGTGTTCTAATGGTACAAAGTGTTTGCTCATTGGCTCAGAAGGCTAATTGATGATTAGAAAACCCTTGTGCAATCATGTTCACACATCTGAAAACAGTTTAGCTCGTTACAGAAGCTACAAAACTGACCTTCCTTTGAGCAGATTGAGTTTCTGGAGCATCACATTTGTGGGGTCAATTAAACGCTCAAAATGGCCAGAAAAAGAGAACTTTTATCTGAAACTCGACAGTCTATTCTTGTTCTTAGAAATGAAGGCTATTCCACAAAATTGTTTGGGTGACCCCAAACTTTTGAACGGTAGTGTATATATTCCTCGCACACTAACTGACTGAAAGATTGCAGACTTGCCGCGCGCTCGCCCGACACACGTTATCGATGAGAAAATGCATTTTTAGACAATATGATTTCCCTGAGCGGCTAGGAGACACTGAGAGTAACAAGTAGTAGAAAATGGATTAGAAAGGACATATTTAAGACAATTATAATAAAAAAAACACTTTATTTATTTATTTATTTTATTTTTTTAGATTGGGACTTCCCGCGGGCCGGATTTCGGACGCTGGCGGGCCGTAGTCTGGGGACCCCTGCTGTAGATAGTAAAATACAAGAAAAGTAACCACACCATCTTGCACTCTGAGTAACAAAGGCACAGAGGCTCATGTGACACACCAGAGCTACATACTTTCTCCTTTAAACTTTGACAAGTTCCCATAATAATTGTATTTTTCCCTGATTCTAACATTATATCACATATTTCTGTTAAGGGATACAGACTGAAAAGTCTTATGTTTATTCCCACTGAAAAGTGTTGTGTTTATTCCCACTCGTGTCGACATCCCAAGCAAGCCTTTAAAGTCAAGCTCCTCATTTGTGGCCCGTAAAGACGCCTTGGCTGTTAAATCCCCCCCGAGTAACTCGCTTGTGTCATGGCCTGATGATAGCGTTTGTGGAGTTCAAACGCATCGCCCGGTTCCAAGTTGCAAAGCACACACCGCTTTTTTCAGACCAAATTATACCCTTTGAAGGAGGGGGTAGTCCCTGAGTCATAACGAAATATGCAGACGCATTCACACGGGTGATGAGAAACCTTAGTCAAACCTATTATCCTCTCTTGAAGTGACTTGTTGTGCACAGTGTACTGAAATGTAATCCCTGGTTGTTCTCAATGTGCACCGCTAGGATGCCGCGGCTCCTCTTGGGCTGCACTGGTAAGACAACATTAAATATTCCAAAGCACAACAAGCGCGGTCCCTGTGGATGTGGTGGTGATAGCGCCAGAGCGCGGTGATTACGGGGACCTATCAGATGGTTTGGGTTTGGTCGGTTCAGCACCGAGGGTTAGATGAGGAGATTAATGTCATCCTTGTGGCACCGCAGCCTGTTAGACTGATAGTCATCCTGCATGAATCTGTTCAAAGGTACAAATCCAACATGACCTATCACTCTAGCAAGGGATCAGCCTGAAATAAGAGGTGGGACAGGGAAACCCACTAAAGTAGCCGAACAAGTCCATGTGTTCATGTTCCCCGTGTTATTAGTATCAAAAGGTTCCCGCTTAAATTCCGCTGATCAAAATGAGCCGATTTTTTTTTAAACAATAAAAAGTATTTTAATAATTCCTGTCGTTTTCCCCAAAAAGAATATCACAACTGTACAATTATTACAAAACGTGGCTGCTAGCTGACCAGGACCAGAGGGCGGGAGCACATCACACCAGTTTTTTTTGTTTGTTTATTTGTATTAACATGTCCTGCACAGCTGCTCAGACAAATCATATTGTTGATGTAGATGCCCATACCTGTTTTAAAGTCACTGCATTGGCTCCCTATCCGCTTCCAGGTTGATTTTAAAATTCTATTATTAGGTTTTAAATGTCTTAATGGCCTTGCGCCTTCTTATCGATCTGACCTGCATTTACCGTATCTGCCTGTCGATCTCACGATCCACTCTTCTCTCACTCATGAACAAGACTCCGAACTAGTATAAATATAATTTCTGAATGTATTAGTCATCTTTTTTGTTAGCACATGCCTTAAAGGCCTATTGAAATGAAATGTTCTTATTTAAACGGCGATAGCAGATCCATTCTATGTGTCATACTTGATCATTTCGCGATATTGCCATATTTTTGCTGAAAGGATTTAGTAGAGAACATCGACGATAAAGTTCGCAACTTTTGGTCGCTGATAAAAAAAAGCCTTGCCTGTACCGGAAGTAGCGTGATGTCGCAGGTTGAAGGGCTCCTCACATTTCCCCATTGTTTACACCAGCAGCGAGAGCGATTCGGACCGAGAAAGCGAGGATTACCCCATTAATTTGAGCGAGGATGAAAGATTCGTGGATGAGGTTACGTTAGAGTGAAGGACTAGAGTGCAGTGCAGGACGTATCTTTTTTCGCTCTGACCGTAACTTAGGTAAAAGGGCTCATTGGATTCCACACTTTCTCCTTTTTCTATTGTGGATCACAGATTTGTATTTTAAACCACCTCGGATACTATATCCTCTTGAAAATGAGTCGAGAACGCGAAATGGACATTCACAGTGACTTTTATCTCCACGACAATACATCGGTGAAGCACTTTAACTATGGCGCTAACATGATAGCATCGTGCTTAAATGCAGATAGAAACAAAAGAAATAAGCCCCTGACTGGAAGGATAGACAGAAGATCAACAATACTACTATCAGGAGACACTGAACCAAACACTGGACCTGTAACTACACGGTTAATGCTGTGCCGCCTGTCGAAGCCTAGCAATGCTGTTGCTAACGACGCCATTGAAGCTAACTTAGCTACGGGACCTTGTCAGAGCTATGCTAAAAACATTAGCTATCTACCTACGCCAGCCCTCATCTGCTCATCAACACCCGTGCTCACCTGCGTTCCAGCGATCGACGGAGCGACGAAGGACTTCACCCGATCATCGATGCGGTCGGCGGCTAGCGTGGGATAGTGCGTCTGCTATCCAACTCAAAGTCCTCCTGGTTGTGTTGCTGCAGCCATCCGCTAATACACCGATCCCACCTACAGCTTTCTTCTTTGCTGTCTCCATTGTTCATTAAACAAATTGCAAAAGATTCACCAACACAGATGTCCAGAATACTGTGGAATTTTGCGATGAAAACAGAGCTGTTTGTATTGTGATACAATGTGTCCGAATACTTCCGCTTCAACCATTGGCGTCACGCGCAAACATCATCATACATAGACGTTTTCAACCGGAAGTTTAGTGGGAAATTTAAATTTGCACTTTATAAGTTAACCCGGCCGTATTGGCATGTGTTGCAATGTTACGATTTCATCATTGATATATAAACTATTAGACTGCGTGGTCGGTAGTAGTGGGTTTCAGTAGGCCTTTAAAATATCTCAAGATTAATTTAAAAGCTGACGGCTTCATAATCCAATAAGTCAACTAATCGATAAGTCAAAAACTACTATCATATTCATTAGTTGCAGCACTAGTTCCACTGTATCTTATTTCAAATTAGACCAATATTTTTACAGGAGTTTACTAGTTCATCCATCCATTTTTCTACCCCTTTTCCCTTTTCTGGGTCGTGGTGGTGGCAATTGCATAACGTTTTTAGCATGCACGTTTTCCTTTATGGGGGGTTTTCGGTAACACTAAGAAGGACAAAGTTATATAGAGAAAATTGGTGCAATGTCACAATTTAAAGCCGGATTTACTGAGATCCAAATACCATGCGCTAAACAGCATGTGCAATCGATAAAATAGCATGTACTATTAGTGGGTGTGTGATCTACTCCCACTGTGTGTACTCGTGTTGTCCCGATACCAATATTTTGGTACCGGTACCAAAATGTATTTCGATACTTTTCGGTACTTTTCTTAATAAAGGGGACCACAAAAAATAGCATTATTGTCTTTATTTTAACAAAAAATCTCACGGTACATTAAAGAACAATTTTGTCCTTAAATAAAATAGTGAACATACAAGACAACTTGTCTTTTAGTAGTAAGTAAACAAAGAAAAGCTCCTAATTTGTTTACTGACATTTTCAGTAACATATTGTGTCATTTATCATTGTATTATTTTGTCAACATTATTAAGGACAAGTGGTAGAAAATTGATTATTAATATACTTGTTCATTTACTGTTAATATCTGCTTACTTTTTCTTTTAACATGTTCTATCTACACTTCTGTTAAAATGTAATAATCACTTATTCTTCAGTTGTTTGGATGCTTTACATTAGTTTTGGATGATACCACATATTTAGGTATCGATCCAATACCAAGTACTTACAGGATCATACATTGTTCATATTCAAAGTCCTCATGTGTCCAGGGAATTATTTCCTGAGTTTATAAACGTTATAAATGTTAAAAAAACAAAAGAAGATTTTGTGATGCTAAAAAATATTGATGTAATCATAGTAGTATCGACTATACGCTCCTGTGGTTGGTATCATTACAGTGGATGTCAGGTGTAGATCCACCCATGGCGTTTTGTTTACATTTTGACGTCGGTGAGCTATGGTGTGTTGTGAAGCATGTTTAGATATTCCTCGTCCTGCAGGGATGATACTTGTAAGAAACGTACTTTATTTGTCGCCATGGAGGCCAGGATTAGTGATTTAGAAGTAGCTAAAACACTGCAGACCGGGAATGGACTTGAAGCGCCTCTTCCTGAGGGTGTTTCAGTGTTATAGCTTCACCTTTATCGTTAGTTTTTAAGCCAAAATGCATCCGTTCTCCCTTTTCTGTCCACACACTGTGTCTGCTTGTAAGTACTCCGTGATTGTGCACTGCCAAACATGCTTCTCTGCTCGTAAACCAACCTTATTGTGTACAATTCCAAAGTGGTGCAGACCGCCTTACTTTATTGTATTGCGTGTACTACTCAGCTTTCACCACATTCACATTCATGTTATCATGCGCCTACCTGTGGCGTTTTGCTATGTTTTCAAACGAGCAGCAGTCATGTTCCACTTGTTATGGGCATTTTAGAAGCAGTCCGGTGCAATCACAATAAAACCCATGTTTGTTTTGTGTGCGCTGTAGATGCGCTCATGGGAAAGAGGCTGCACTTACTGTGCTCAAGAGGAAAAAAACACATACTTCAAGGAGTTGTTTTTTTCCATATAGGAGATATGGGAATAATACATATTCCAAATAAAAATAAAAAAACGCCATTAAAGAAAAATGCCAGATGACACCAAACCCTCAAGATGCCCCGTAACTCACCCAGCATGTAACTATAGAATTATAAAAGGATATTGCTGAATAGACTATATGTCCAATATTGTTTATTTATTTTTAACAGACCATGCAAAAATGTGAGGTTTTTTGCCTTTTGGTTCGGGACCCTTTGGCACTGTGTGACAAGGGGTGGCACTTTCGTGAATTCTGCTGTGATTTTTTGTGAGCTTCTGGATCTGCCTCCCGGGACCCTTTTGTCCATGGAGACCAGCTGCTGGGTCTCTGCCACACCAGAGTTCGTTTGGAGAGACTGGAGGAGATGCGGCTAAAGAGACAGGGCTGCGGAGCTGGCGCTGAGCGCCGGGACGGACAAACTGAATGAGAGATATCGGACACCTTGGTCTCCACGGACTGTACACTGGCAGAGAGTTGGTGGGCGGCCGAGGGTGGAGTTGGCTCTCTTGGTTGCTTTGTTGGGTCTGCTCCTGTCTCTGGACATGCTCCCCCCACCCCAGCAGATGATGTCGTGGAACACCACAGAGGCCACCACAGTGTATATGTTTTTTGTTTTTGTTTTTTTACTTTTGTGGCTGTATGCAGAAGTGGCTGGTTGCATCATCTCTGCTCTTTTAATGTCTTTAATGTCCTTTGTGTTCTTTGATGTTTCCCTCTTACACACATGTTTATGTGTGCTATGGCTATGAGTTTTTTTTTCTTGGCCTCAGTCTGGACCCCCTCTTCAGGGGCCCAGGTTTAGACTGAATATTTTTCTTCTCACCCGATTGTGCCGATAGTTTGACCCTGTGACAGATGTTTCTATTTCCTACAATAGACCACTAAAATATGTGTAATTGATGTGCTTCATAAGGGTGAAGGTTACTGAGCGTTTGCTAGTTAACAATACAACACTGAACCAGTGGATACGAGGCACCGTGGCAAGCCAAAGGTCGAGGTTGTGTTGAAACTAACGTGTCTTCTCTCTGAGATTGTGGCCTGCCTGTGAAAGGGTGTGCCTCGCATGGGTCTCAGCCCACTGGTGAGCGCGGTTTTGTGAACTTGGCACACCACTTGGCTGACAGAACTGCTACTGTGCTGCAAGGATGTTATGGCCTGAAGACTGTTCACTCTTTTTATGGTGGTTTTTTAAAGATAGGGTTCTGAAAAGAAAGTGCACTGTATGGCACCACGTATAACATACCGAGCATGGATCTAAAAGGTGCACAAAAACAGTTCTCAATATAGCTTCAGCTGAGGTTGAGTCTAAATGTACAGTATATACACATTACTGTATATTGTTCAAGGAAATGTCTGAGCTCTTTATAGCGGAAGAGAACAAGATCCTCAAGAGCCACTGTATTAATAAAGTGCTCTTTTAACAAGGGTTCTTCAGTGTTGGTTTGAAGGCTTTTAAAGGTTGCAAAGTGGGTTGTAAACGAGGCATTCGCAGGACTACAGTGTCTTTATAGAGACTTAACAGTTTTACTGTTCCTCACAAGTACATCTCTGAAACTGGTCTTCAAAGAGGTCCTAGCCTGCTCATTTTAGGGGCTTTTAAAATGATACTGGGTCCACGTCAGTTTATTTTAATGCAACACTCCATAAATCTCAAGGTTGTGTCTACAGGGTAAATCTGCAATCTCCTCTTGGCTGAAAATCTCAGGTTCAAAAACATCCTCCCCAAACCATACCTACTCTTTTGTGACTAAGGGACTTTGAGGGCTAATGGTTATCATGAATATTGGAGAATCCAACTGTGCTTTGAACAGAAACAGCTGTCCGTGAAGTATGTCTTTAGCTCTCCAGAAAACTAGTTGTATCGTTGGACATTGAACCCCCTTTCTTCTTCTGTGGGAGGGAGAGGAGTTGAGTACCCAGTGAGACGAAGCACGCCTTGCCACCGCATGCCATCAGCCATTGTGGGACTCGCTGGAAATTGGACCCGGTGTCTTGGCGAGACATGCTCTCCATTGGAACTTATGCACACACTGCATCTAATTGTTACACTTTTTTTTAATGTCTTTTAATTTACATGTTTCACACTACAAATGATGAAATGTAGGATTTATTAGGTTATGGAGTTTTTTTGGAAAACTGAATGTGCTCCCATCATCCTTTGCAGAACTTGATTTTTGACATATAAAGCCATAATCCAATACCAATATTTTAAACACTTCATTTTGGTCGACATAACATGTAATGGTGGTGCTTTGGTCAACATTTTGCAAAGATTATGTTTTACAGACCATCTTCAAGCCGCTTTCTGACAGTCTCTTCAGAATGTGCCATTCTCCTCCAGGCCAAGCCCACTAATGTTTTTTTGTAATTATCCTCCGTGGCTCTCCTCTCACTTACCTTTCCAGTGGCTCCATCATATTGTTGTGTTGTATGCTTCCCCACTCCTTCTGAGTGCGTCTTTTGTTTCTTATCTCTTTTGAGTGTACTTTTTATTTTTCCACTCCTCAAATGCGCTCTTTGTCATTAACATTCTTATTTTTGCTGACTATTTCTTCTCTGTTTGGGGTCCTACGCTGGCTTAGCCGTGTGCAGCTGAGATAGGCTCCACCACCACCCGCGACCGTGAAAGGGACAAGCGGTAGAAAATGGATGGATGGATGGATGGATGTTCTATATTATAGTTTCTTCAAAATAGCCACCCTTTGCTCTGATTACTGTTTTGCACACTCTTGGCATTTTCTCGATGAGCTTTAAGACGTAGTCACCTGAAAGGTTTTTCACTTCACATGTGTCATAGTTTTGATGCCTTTAAGGTCTACTGAAACCCACTACTACCGACCACGCAGTCTGATAGTTTATATATCAATGATGAAATCTTAACATTGCAACACATGCCAATTGTCATGTCTGTTCATGTTTTTGTTTTGGCCATGTGTTTGTTTTTTGGACTCTTTTTAGTTCCTGGTTGCACTTCCTTGTTTGGTTTGGTTTCCATGGTCACCCATTAGTTTTCACCTGTCTTGTCACGCACCTGTTTCACGTTTTGAGTCACGCACCTGTTGTTAATCATGTCAGTGTTATTTAAGTCCATTGTGTTTCTGTTGTTCGTCCTGGCGACATCACATTCATCTTCTCCACACATTTATGCTCTGCTCATGTTATCATCGTTTTTCTATAGTCCATGCTGATCTTCTCATGCCAAGTAAGTTTTTGTTTAATAGTTTTTGTGCCTTTGTGCAAGTCTTTTGTTTTGTCATAGTCAAGTTTTTACCTCTGCTGTGAGCGCTTTTTGTTTGTACCTTTTTTGAGTTAACATATTAAACATGTCCTCACCTGCACGCCACGTATGGTCCAATTCATTTTCACCACGGGAGAGCAAACCACGCCACAGATGTCATGACAGATGTCGCCAGCTGAAGAGTTATCCCGCAAGATTGGACGAAGGAACGTGGGAGGTCCTGCGCGCCATGGAAGCCGAGACACTTCGCCATTCCCCCATGGAGCGCAGGGATCTCATGTGGGGTCCGACCGGCAAACTGGTGCCGATCAGCTCCGTTTGGCCCGGGGACGTTGGCACGTCATCCCTGTCCCGGAAGCGCCGCTCCAGACCGAGGACGCCAGGGAAGGTGAGCGGACAGCACGCTGCGCTCCCGCAAGCCCCTCCCCCTCCGGGCGGAAATGGGCCACAGCCTGCCCGGCTTTCCCAGGATGACATCATAGACCAAGATTTTTTTTTCCTGAATTCTTTTTCTTTTGATCACCCGCCCCCACCAAAAGACTCTAAGTCCAAGATAGAGCACTATCAAAACATGTTTTTAGAAATAAGAGCATGTCAATTACAGTCACCCGGTTTTCACGCCCCGCCCCCCAGGACTTAAGTCACGCCCAAGTCAAGAAACAATTCTTTTTTTTCACCCACAAAAGCCCAGGTGGGGGGGAAGGAAAGACATTTTGGACAATTTAGAGGGGAGGATTTTGCCCCCCTCCTGATCTCCCTCCACCCACCCCAAAAGACGGTTCCAGACCGCGGGGAGCGCGTCTGGGATCCGCTCCTTGAGGGGGGGGCTAGGGCTGGGAACTGTTCAGGTGGGGTGGGTCAGCATTGCCACTCCAAGCCACAGCCTCCAGCTCGGCCACCACCACCACCTGAATTTCGTCACGCCAAGCCACAGCCACCAGCACGGCCGCCACCACCAGTCTTTCGACCTGCCAAGCCACAGCCTCCAGCTAGGCCACCTCCACCTGCTCCACGCCCTGCTCCAAGGCTATCAACATGCCTAGCAGCTCCACCATGCCAAGCTCCACCATGCAAAGCGCCACCAGTCGCAGCTTCACGCCAAGCGCCACCAGTCGCAGCTTCACGCCAAGTGCCACCAGTTGCAGCTTCACACCAAGCGCCACCAGTCGCAGCTTCACGCCGCCAAGTGCCGCCAGTAGTAGCACCACGCCAAGCTCCGTTACCTGCTCCCCGACGCCAAGCTCCGTTACCAGCTCCACGACGCCAAGTGCCGCCAGTCGCAGCTTCACGACGCCAAGTGCCGCCAGTCGCAGCTTCACGACGCCAAGTGCCGCCAGTCGCAGCTTCACGACGCCAAGTGCCGCCAGTCGCAGCTTCACGACGCCAAGTGCCGCCAGTCGCAGCTCCACGACGCCAAGTTCCGCCAGTCGCAGCTCCACGATGCGACCCCTCAAGCCAAGACCAAGATCCCCCAAGTCCAAGCCAAGACCAAGATCCCCCAAGTCCAAGCCAAGACCAAGACCCCCCACGCCAAGACCAAGTCCAAGACCAACCACGCCAAGACCATGTCCAAGACCAACCATGCCAAGACCAAGACCAAGTCAAGGCCACCCTCGCCAAGACCAGGACCAAGACCCTTGCCAAGACCAAGACCCAGACCCTCGCCAAGACCCTCCAAGCAGCCAAGACCCTCCAAGCGGCCAAGACCAAGCTTCGCCGCCTGCTTCGTCTGCTGCACCCGCACCTGCGTCATCTGCGGCTTCAACGCCTGCAATGACGACGACGCGCCTGCCTCCTCGCCTGCCACGGATGTGGCCACTACCTGGTCGTCCGCCACGCCAAGTGCGCCCACCTCTTCGTCGGCCACGCATGTGGCCCTTCCCGGGTCGCCCACCTCGCCTGTGGTGGCGGCGTTCCACTCGCCGCCGCCACATGACTATGCCTCGGTGGATTCGGGGCCACTTGTCCTGGCGACCCACCGCCATGTCCCCCTCCCGCCCTCCCATGACTCTTGATCCTGTTTTGTGTTTTGTTTTTTGGACATCTGGGATCTGTCTGTAAGGGGGGGGGGGGTGTTCTGTCATGTCTGTTCATGTTTTTGTTTTGGCCATATGTTTGTTTTTTGGACTCTTTTTAGTTCCTGGTTGCACTTCCTTGTTTGGTTTGGTTTCCATGGTCACCCATTAGTTTTCACCTGTCTTGTCACGCACCTGTTTCACGTTTTGAGTCACGCACCTGTTGTTAATCATGTCTGTGTTATTTAAGTCCATTGTGTTTCTGTTGTTCGTCCTGGCGACATCACATTCATCTTCTCCACACATTTATGCTCTGCTCATGTTATCATCCTTTTTCTATAGTCCATGCTGATCTTCTCATGCCAAGTAAGTTTTTGTTTAATAGTTTTTGTGCCTTTGTGCAAGTCTTTTGTTTTGTCATAGTCAAGTTTTTACCTCCGCTGTGAGCGCTTTTTGTTCGTACCTTTTTTGAGTTAACATACTAAACATGTCCTCACCTGCACGCCACATACGGTCCGATTCATTTGCACCACGGGAGAGCAAACCACGCCACAGAACGAGTCATGACACCAATACGGCCGGGTTAACTTATATAGTGCAATTTTAAATTTCCCGCGAAACTTCCGGTTGAAAACGTCTATGTATGATGACGTTTGTGCGTGACGTCAATGGTTGAAGCGGAAGTATTCGGACACATTGTATCCCAATACAAACAGCTCTGTTTTCATCGCAAAATTCCACAGTATTCTGGACATCTGTGTTGGTGAATCTTTTGCAATTTGTTTAATGAACAATGGAGACTGCAAAGAAGAAAGCTGTAGGTGGGATCGTGTATTAGCGGCTGGCTGCAGCAACACAACCAGGAGGACTTTGAGGATAGCAGACGCGCTATCCGACGCTAGCCGCCGACCGCATCGATGATCGGGTGAAGTCCTTCGTCGCGCCGTCGATTGCTGGAACGCAGGTGAGCACGGGTGTTGATGAGCAGATGAGGGCTGGCGTAGGTGGAGCGCTAATGTTTTTATCATAGCTCTGACGAGGTCCCGTAGCTAAGTTAGCTTCAATGGCGTCGTTAGCAACAGCATTGCTAGGCTTCGACAGGCGGCACAGCATTAACCGTGTAGTTACAGGTCCAGTGTTTGGTTCGGTGTCTCCTGATAGTAGTATTGTTGCTGTCTATCCTTCCAGTCAGGGGCTTATTTATTTTGTTTCTATCTGCATTTAAGCACGATGTATCACGTTAGCTCCGTAGCTAAAGTGCTTCACCGATGTATTGTCGTGGAGATAAAAGTCACTGTGAATGTCCATTTCGCGTTCTCGACTCTCATTTTCAAGAGGATATAGTATCCGAGGTGGTTTAAAATACAAATCCGTGATCCACAATAGAAAAAGCAGAAAGTGTGGAATCCAATGAGCCCTTTTTCCTAAGTTACGGTCAGAGCGAAAAAAGATACGTCCTGCACTGCACTCTAGTCCTTCACTCTCACGTTCCTCATCCACAAATCTTTCATCCTCGCTCTAATTAATGGGGTAATCGTCGCTTTCTCGGTCCGAATCGCTCTCGCTGCTGGTGTAAACAATGGGGAAATGTGAGGAGCCCTTCAACCTGCGACGTCACGCTACTTCCGGTACAGGCAAGGCTTTTTTTATCAGCGACCAAAAGTTGCGAACTTTATCGTCGATGTTCTCTACTAAATCCTTTCAGCAAAAATATGGCAATATCGCGAAATGATCAAGTATGACACATAGAATGGATCTGCTATCCCCGTTTAAATTAAAAAAATCATTTCGGTAGGCCTTTCAGTGACAATCTACAATGTAAATAGTCATGAAAATAAAGAAAACGCATTGAAATGAGAAGATGTGTCCACAACGTTTGGCCTGTACTGTATTTCATAGTTCACTGGTCATGTCATGGTATCGGTCTCCGCTCAGTGGCTGTAGGCGACCATTTCAAGGTGTAACCCGTCTTTTGCCCAGAGTCAGTTAGGATAGGCTCTGGCAACACAATCAGTAATAGAAAATAGATGAAAGGATGTCTTTGACGATGAGATCCATTTCTTTACCCTGGAGATTTTTGCTCATGAGGTCCGCTCCTCTCTCCCATCCTCTAAATACACATTGACTTTTTAATATTTCATTGCACACTTGTCTGTGGTTTGACACCGGTTTATTTTGCATGATTTACTCAGTGCCCCAGGGCCCTAAGCGGCTGCCGCAGAAATTCAAGAGTCAGGACTTTTAGTTGTAAAACAAGCTTGTTTTTCTTGTTGGAAATAATAGAAAGAAACCTTAACGCGCTCCAGGTTTTAACCGCCCTTAGCTTTTCAATTTAAGCAGGTGTTTATATTTCCAACTTCTCGTTCCGGACTGTTTCCGCTCATGGACGTTACGGAATTGTTGCAATTCTTCTCACGCCCGTTACCACAGAACTGTATTTAGAGCGAATTGACTCTTCATTGCTGCCACACTCTATCTGCACCACTCCCAAACATCCACGCTTCACAATTGCTTCCACATGTTGCCATTGTTGTCATCCTGGCTGCGGCATCAAGCTGTAACGTTGAGCTCTGCCAGACCGGCGTGGCCTCTGATGCTGAGTGCAAATATTTATCCATCCTGACTTTTTTGTCAGCCGCTCCGTGTCAGAGCGGGGGAATAACAAATGAGATGTGAGCGAAGGGGTGTTCTATTTTGAGGAGGAGGGAGACAGAGGTTAAGGGGATAAGATGGAATCCAGTGCAAGAGGGGGATTGTGTGTGCATGTTCATTTGTGGAATTCTCACCCCACTCACAGTGTTTGTGATCCCTGCGTGTTTGTGTGTGTGTGTGTGTGTGTGTGTGTGTGTGTGTGTGTGTGTGTGTGTGTGTGTGTGTGTGTGTGTGTGTGTGTGTGTGTGTGTGTGTGTGTGTGTGTGTGTGTGTGTGTCTGATTATGCCTTCATCTCATCTGCAGCCAGTCCTCTTATTGAAGCAACTATATGCATGATTATGATGGGATTATACATCATGCATTTACCATAGTCTTGATGAAAAGAACCCTAAGCTAAAAAATGGTGCTTTTAATGATACTTATTTGCTGGGGGGGGGGTCCTCTCGTTTCCTTTGCTACTGGAGAAGGTTGATTTGTTTGGCTCTGTGTGGGATCGTAAAAACCTCCCCAGGGGTGCCCACTGAAAGAGCTATTTCAACGCTGCACAAGGCAAATAAATGTCATATTGCCACAAATTTGCATGGCTGCTGCAGAGCCAACCTGGCGAAACAAAGAGAGTGAGTCAAGTACGCGCCTACACCTCATTGTAACCTAATGCTATTGTTATTAGTGACGTGCAGGTGACGTTCATGGCTGATTCCTTTGGGGAGGTTTTTGAGTTTAGATTACAGTCAAAACCTGTGTTAGAGCCGTGTAATATGACGGCCGTTTGCAGAAAGAGGAAAAGCAGTGTTCTGAAAATCACTTTTAAAAAGTATGGTAATTTTCAGACTATAAGCCGCACATGTGTATAAGCCGCACCAACTAAATTTTAGAAGAAAAAAATATTTTTGTGTTATATTACCATAAGCTGCAGATACTGTATATTAGGGCTGTGAATCTTTGGGTGTCCCACGATTCGATTCAATATCGATTATTGGGGTCACGATTTGATTCAAAATCGATTTTTTCCGATTGAACGCGATTCTCGATTCAAAAACGATATTTTCCAGATTCAAAACGATTCTCTATTCATTCAATACATAGGATTTCAGCAGGATCTACCCCAGTCTGCTGACATGCAAACAGAGTAGTATATTTTTGTAAAAAGCTTTTATAATTGTAAAGGACAATGTTTTATCAACTGATTGCAATAATGTAAATTTGTTTTAACTATTAAATGAACCAAAAATATGACTTATTTTATCTTTGTGAAAATATTGGACACAGTGTGTTGTCAAGCTTATGAGATGCGATGCAAGTGTAAGCCACTGTGACACTATTGTTCATTTATTTACATTTTTATAAATGTCTAATGATGTCAATGAGGGATTTTTAATCACTGCTATGTTGAAATTTTAACTAACATTGATACTGTTGTTGATAATATTCATTTTTGTTTCACTACTTTTGGTTTGTTCTGTGTCGTGTTTGTGTCTCCTCTCAATTGCTCTGTTTATTGCAGTTCTGAGTGTTGCTGGGTCGGGTTTGGGTTTGGAATTGGATTGCATTGTTATGGTATTGCTGTGTATTGTTTTGTTGGATTGATTAATTTTAAAAAAAATTTAAAAATAAAAAAAATTTAAAAAATAAAAAAACAATTAAAAAAAAAAAAGATAAATGATTCTGAATCGCACAACGTGAGAATCGTGATTCGAATTTGAATCGATTTTTTCCCACACATTTTGTAAATGTGTATTTACATACCTTAATTGTTTCAAAACGGTGCCTGTAACACGGCTGTAAAATGGCTGAAAAGAAACAGAAAAAGTAATTGATGTCTTTATTCATCTTTTATGAGATCAACAGGGTTTTCTCATTTTTTTTTAATAAGGTTTACGATGTTTATCAGGATTGTTCTTCCTTGTACTTTGTAAACAATGAGTCTGAACAGTTTCTTAAAGTGGATCATTTTACTACTTTGTTTGATTTCTGTGCTTAATCCATTTCATAGTTTAAAGGAAAATCGATAGATTAGCCACACCTTTGTATAAACTGCAGGGTTCAAAAGTAGTGGCTTATTGTCCGGAAAACACAGTAATTAACTATAGTTACTCGTTATATGACCAAAAAAGTAATTGAATTACTAACAGAATTACTCTTAATAAATGTAATTAATTACAAAGGAATGTGTTACTTGAAAAAAAAAAAAAATTCAAATATCTGGCGTATGCAGTTGAGAGACGTTTCATATGAGGGCAGAGCGTACGAGTGTGCCCCTAAAAGGTGGTGCCTGTTGCCAAGTGACGTGTGACATCAACGCCCAGGCAGAGCAGCATGAGCTCAACTGTGTATCTTAGCTCAGCAGCAGCAGTTTTTTTTGCTGTGACAGCACTCTGTTGAATCTTTTCACTGGATTGTGTTACCTCTGGTTAATAGAGTGAAGAGAGTGAATGCGCTTCAATGGCTGTCGTATCTCATACTTGCCAACATTGAGACCTCCAAATTCGGGAGAGGGGGGGTGTTTGAGGTGGGCGGGGTGGGGGTTAAGGGGGCGGGGTTAAGGGGGGGGGAGTATATTTATAGCTAGAATTCACTGAAATACAAGTATTTCTTATATATATATATATATATATATATATATATATATATATATATATATATATATATATAAATAAATAAAATGAATACTTGACTTTCAGTGAATTCTAGCTATATATATATATATATAAAATAAATACTTGAATTTCAGTGGTTATTTATTTACACATATACACACATAACACTCCTCTCTACTCATTGAAAGTGCAATGCTTTGCAGCCAGTAGCACAGCCTTTGAAGGCTGTATAATATTCTGGGATGGAGTCAATAACCAGGCGAGGTGATGAAGTTACGTCTCTTTACTTCATACTTCAGAACCAACTCCCACACTTGCCGTCAGGGTGCGCAATACAACGTAAACCGTTGGCCAACCACAAAGTGACCACAGAACACTATACGGTATAGTGTTCTGTGGTTACTTTTTGGTTGGCCAAGCGGACGTGACGACAGGCTGTCCTCACTCAGGTCCGCACGGACCTGGAGGGGGCGTGCCTTAAGTCCGGCTGGAAATCGGGAGAAATTCGGGAAAATGGTTGTCCCGGGGGATTTTCGAGAGAGGCACTGAAATCCGGGAGTCTCCCGGAAAATTCGGGAGGGTTGGCAAGTATGTCGTATCTTCTTGTCCACAAATGGGGTGTTGTTTGGATTGGAAGTTTGTCACTTCTATCATTGATTTGTTCCCACGTATGTGTGTATGTGTGCAAGTGTACTTAGCCCACATGTTTATTGATGTGTGATCTTGCCTCTTTCTGTTTGATATCATGTTCATTATAGTGCGGTGCTGGTGTTTGCTTTCATTAGTCAAAAGATATGTCCTGCGTTGAACTTGCGGTGTTTTTTCATGCTATCATGTTGACATATAACCACATCAAAAGTAGAGTGCCACGTTACATCAAGTGTATCGTTAACGCCGTTGTAACATACAATAAAGTGATTATTTAGATTACTCATTACTAGTAAAAGTAACAGCATTAGTAACTCTCAGCTAACTCTAAAATGTCAAAAAATAAGAGGTCAAATATGTACTTTTGTGTTTCCATTTTATTGACTAAATATGAATGTATTCAACTTTTGTTCAGAATCAGCTACTTTTGTGACCACGAATGCAACTTTCTACTCATTCATTGTGGTAGCGTCACAGTGCATTAAACAATGTTAAAGCTGAGTGTCCATTGATTTCAATTAGGGAGCAGAATGGGTTGTTCTACAGCAGCTAAACTAGACAGTCATTGGATAAATGGTCTGTTGTGCCCCGCCCAGCGTCCTTGGAGGTCTATGGAAGGTGGGCTTGGACGCCGAGCTTGTACATGATTGGATGATCTGTTTGAGGCTGAATCCCTTTTTTTGAATGACAGCAAAATGAGCGACTCAGCGATTCTGAAATGCAAACCATTGCCAGATAATGTTTACAACTTTAAAGATTTCAAATATTCCTTATTGTCAATGATGCCATACATGCAATACATATAGGGAAAGAATGGCCTACACTCTTGTGCAAATTTTCTGAGGTGTGTAAGTGGCTGCTGCATCCAAGCACAGTTTGTCATTCAAAAAACGAAAAGCAAAAAGAAAAATGACACATCAAAGAAACGACAGACAGACACCATTGTTGTCTCCACAAAATATAAACACACAACTCCTCAACAACCCAAGTACAAACGGAGGGAGAAAAAACAGCTGATTTTGTACCTCAATGAAGCTTCCAAGACCGACAAAAGTCCTTAGTCAAATGACACAGAAGCTGTACTAGTCACGTTTTCCTAAAGTGACACACACATCAAGGCATCGTCTGACACAATATCACTTCTTGTGCTTCATAATGCGTCGATGCTTCAGTATCGTTTGACCCATCACTTGGTTTGACAGTGTACAACTCCCATCAGATTACCTCCTTCATTCATTCAGAGCATAAAATGTATGTATTATATCTAGCTGACATATTGACACTGCTGTTTGTGTATTTCAGTTAACAGATGTTTCGCTCTGTAGAAAAGATGGCAGGCATACACACTTACCGTCCAATTAGCAATAATGAAAATAGGTATGGGGAACATATTCTAAGTAACAAAGACCTAATTTAGAGTTATTTGGACACTAGGGGAACATATAAGGGTTAGGGTTAGGGTTACTAATAAGCAATAATTCTGAGGTTATTGAGGGAAGACTCTTAGTTAATGGCTTACTGGTTGTATAATAAAGCCATGCATAATAAGGCATTAATAAGCACTTAATAATGACTAATTAAGAGCCAATATGTTACTAATATGCATATTAATAAGCAACTAATTAATGGTGAATATGCTCCCCATACTAAAGTGTTACCGAAAATAGTTTTTAAAATGATTGGAATCATACAGATATAAATAGGCACTACTTTTTTGGCATTGACCGAATCCCGCCGTTCCTGCGGTGCACCGATTCACGTAAAATCCAACAGTGCCATGTTGCGGTACATGGGTTGCGCGTGACGTCTCTAGGGATGTAGCGATAAATGCTATTTATGAAAACCACAGTAAAACTGTCAACAATTAGTGTTTTTGTTTTAAGTTAAACTGATCGAAAACACGTGATTGATAAGTGCACTTTGATAAACTCACAGACTGACTGGTGCTCTCTTTATAGCTTAAATGCTAACTTGAAAACCAAGAAACAATATGGATACAGAGCTTATGTTTCAACGTCCATGACTTTAATTGAAATTACAGAAGAAATTACCCAGCAATAGATAGTAAAAAATGTGCAGGAGCAGTGTTGATGGATCACAATATTTTAATCAAAAAACTAAAACGGTATGGCATCAGAGGGTTGGTTTTATACTGGATTAGAAGTTATTTAACAAACGGGAAACAATACGTGAAGCTAGGCCAGGGGTCGGCAACCCACGGCTCCGGAGCCGCATGCGGCTCTTTGACCACTCTGATGCGGCTCAGCTGCATACTTGCCGACCCTCCCGGTTTTCCCAGTATACTTAACGACCCCCCGACTTTCCCAGGAGACTGCCTCTCCTAGAAATCTCCCAGGGCAAATATTATCCTATTTTCACTCTAATTACTTAATCAAGGGCGTGCCCTAATGGCACTGCATTAATTTACAAACAGCGTGCCAGCCCGGCCACATGTTATTTGTTGCTTTTACTTGCACACGTAGGCGACAGCAAGGCATACTTAGTCATCAGCCACACAGCTTACACTGACGGTAGCCTTATAAAACAACTTTAACACTGTTACGTTACAAATATGCGCCACACTGTGAA
Source organism: Entelurus aequoreus (assembly GCF_033978785.1). NCBI lineage: Eukaryota > Metazoa > Chordata > Actinopteri > Syngnathiformes > Syngnathidae > Entelurus > Entelurus aequoreus. The sequence goes on from NC_084745.1 coordinate 25,000,079, forward strand.
CCCACACCAAAAAAGAATGACAAACACATTTCTGGAGAACATCCGCACCGTAACACAACACAACAAATACCCAGAATCCCATGCAGCCCTAACTCTTCCGGTCTACATTATACACACCCGCTACCACCAAAACCCCCCCCCCCCCCACACACACATCAAACCCCCCCCCCCCCCCTCCGTGTGTCGGCTGAGCGGAAGAGTTAGGGCTGCATGGGATTCTGGGTATTTGTTGTGTTGTGTTTATGTTGTGTTACAGTGCAGATGTTCTCCAGAAATGTGTTTGTCATTCTTTTTTGGTGTGGGTTGAAAGTGTGGCGCATATTTGAAACGTAACAGTGTTAAAGTTGTTTTTGTACGGCTACCGTCAGTGTAAGCTGTGTGGCTGTTGAACTAGTACGCCTTGCTGGCACTTACGTGAGCAAGTAAAAGCTGCATTCAACATGTGGCCAAGCAGGTACGCTGTCTGGGCAGGCTGTAGAGGGCGCTAAAAGCAGTGCCAGCACGTCCTGAAATTTGGGAGTCTCCCGGAAAATTGAGAGGGTTGGCAAGAAAGACGCTATCAAGCGCCATTCAATTAAAAGTCGCGGGCCGCACTAACATTAAATTTCCATATTAAGATGGGTGCCGGTGCGTGTGTCAGAGACCCCTGGTTAACATAGTGCAAAGCAATTTAAGCTTTGTATGCGGTGTTTTTCATTTTAAATTATCAAAAAATTTTTGTGGCTCCCATTGTTTTCTTTAATTTGTGAAACTTTCCAAAATGGCTCTTTGAGTGGTAAAGGTTGCCGACCCCTGAGCTAGGCGAACACATGTCTAAACGCTAAATATATCCTGTGGTGTACCTCAGGGATCAATACTAGGACCAAAATTGTTCAATCTCTATTTTAAATGACATTTGTAAAGTTACAAAAGATTTAAAGTTAGTATTATTTGCAGATGATACAACAGCGTTTTGTTCAGGAGAGAACACACAGACCAAAAATCACTCCATATACATACTGCTCACTAGTGTTACCATATCTGAGTTATTGTGCAGAAATATGGGGAAATAACTACAAAAATACACTTCATTCATTAACGGTGTTACAAAAAAGATCAGTTAGAATAATACATAATGTTGGATATAGAGGACATTCAAACCCTTTATTCATTGAATCGAAAATTCTGAAATTCCACGACATAGTGAATTTTCAAATAGCTAAAATTAAACACAAAGCAAACAAACAATCTGCTACCCAAGAATATACAACAATTATTCTCAACAAAAGAGGATAAATATATTTTTAGAGAAAAATTTAATTTAAAACATTTGTGTGCAAGTACAACACTTAATATCTTCAGTATATCAGTATGTGGATTTAAATGATCGGATTAAGCAAACAAATCAAACAATGTACTAATATGATCCACTTCAAGAAACTCTTCAAATTTAAAGTTTTTACAAAGTACAAAGAAGAAAAACCATTAAAAACATTCTGAATTTAATTCATCCATCCATACATTTTCTATATAATCTTATTTATCTCACCATATGAAATATAACTTACTTCACTAATTATTATTTATTTATTTTTATTGTTATAACTTATGGAGTAAATTGTGAATAAATTGAGAACAGGAAGTGAACAAAAATTTTAGCAACTGCTTGTCAAGACGGGGACTATGGTTTGTTTGTTTTCCCGAGATGCGAGTAAGGCTGGATCGGACATGGCTTGGAGGTGAGTACATGATTTATTTTACACTAACAAAGGAACAAAAAGCGCGCTGAAGGCGGAAGTACAAACTTGACTAATGAAACAAATACTTGCACGTGGGCAAAAAACTATGGACATGAACAAAAGTCGCTAACTGTGGCATGAATACAAAAACACTTACTGTGGCATGGCATGAAGAATAAACTATAATAAACATGAATCTCGTGGGTAGCAGTAGCATGGATGGACAGATGAAGCATGGTATGAAATGATAATGTCACCAGGACGAACAACAGAAACAGACCAGCTTAAATAGCAGTGACATGATCAGTGAAAACAGGTGCGTGACTCAAAACGTGAAACAGGTGCGTGACATGACAGGTGAAAACTAATGGGTTGCTATGGTGACAAAACAAACAAAAGTGCACAAAGAGTCCAAAAACAAAACCGAACATGACTAAAACAGAACATGATCACACAGACATGACACTGCTATGTAAAGGAAAAGGGGTAGGATTAAATAAGCTCTGCTTCTTCCTACTCCTTTTCGAACATGTTGAATAGAGAAACTGGAAATTGTGATGTATCATGTTGTATGAATGCATGTTCGAAATAAACACAAACTCAACTCAATTTAAAAAAGAGACATTAACTCAGTTCCCCATTAGGAAACAACATAGCTCAATCTAAACTTGTATAGACACAATGTTTGAAACAACTAAGCCGTTCAATCGTGCACATTTAACCTAGAAACTGTGCTGTCATGACACAGAATGATCGATTGGAGAAATACGAGACAGAGGTGGTTTTACGGTGCATTCAAGGACCGCTAAAAAGTGTAGGACAACCAAGCAGCAGAGATAATAATAAATTGTATTTGCTATTGGCTTTTCATTTCAATAAATCTTTAAGTGCTAAAGTACAAACCAATTTTTGAATCAGTAAAAGCTTAGCCATTAAACAGATCAAATACTAAGACTAAAGCAATATCAGTGAAGCATAAGAAACACAAAACATGCAGAACAGTAGGTTTTCTAACAGTGTCTATTTAAGTCATTTAAAAAAATCAGTGTGTGTAAGTAATTTTTGAGCACGTTCAACGATATTGCTATTGTAATAACAGTACTACTTTTGGTCACAATAACCGTAATATTACATTTTCATATCATTACATTTTCATATCATTACATCTCGAATACTAACACTTGGCCAGCACTGAAATCGGGCTCAGCCAAACTGCCTGTAGGTAATGTTGAAATATTAAATGCCAACAAAGTAATAAGACTGAGAAATGTAATAATAAAACAAGGTATAACAACTGGACAGAAGTTATCATAAGCAACTCATTTTTAAACATTACAAAAAAATTAGATTTATTTTAAAAAACAATTATTATTTATTAAAACACACAAAAGTACCGAAATTTGGTACTGTTGACTACCGGTATTGATTCCCAGGTACCGGGAAGTTGTACTTTATGGGTTCAAATGTAAAAGGTACCCATCCCTAGGTACAGAAAATTATTTTTATAACACATATTAGTATTTATTTGATGTTATCCTTATTTGCTGAGCATAAAAGTTAAAGTACCAATGATAGTCACACACACACTTGATGTGGTGAAATTACCCTCTGCATTTGACCCATCCCCTTGTTCCACCCCCTGGGAGGTGAGGGGAGCAGTGAGCAGCAGCGTGTGCCGCACTCGGGAACCATTTGGTGATTTAACCCCCAATTCCCACCCTTGATACTGAGTGCCAAGCAGGGAGGTAATGGGTCCAATTTGTATAGTCTTTGGTATGACTCGACCTACCAATCTCAGGGTGGACACTCTAACCCAGGGGTCGGCAACCTTTACCACTCAAAGAGCCATTTTGGCAAGTTTCACACATTAAAGAAAGTAATGGGAGCCACAAAAATGTTTTTAAAATTTAAAATGAAAAACACCGCATACAAAGCTTACATGCTTTGTGCTATGTTAACCAGGGGTCTCAGACACACGCACCGGCACGCACTTTAATGTGGGAATTGGATGTTAGTGCAGCCCGCGAGTTTTGGATGAATGTCGCTTGCGTCACACTTGCCAACCCTCTCATTTTTCCCGGGAGACTCCCGAATATCAGAGCGTGATGACACTGCATTTGGCGCCCTCTACAGTCTGCCCAATCAGTGTACCTGCTCGGCCACAAGTGGAATGCAGCTTTAGCTTGCTCACGTAAGAGACAGCAAGGCTACTAACTCAGCAGCCACACATCTTACACTGACGGTACCAATACCCAGAATCCCATGCAGCCCTAACTCTTCCGCTCAACCAACCACGAAGAGGGGGGGGGGGGGTTGATGTGTGGGGGGATTTGGTGGTAGCGGGGTGTATAATGTAGACCGGAAGAGTTAGGACTGCATGGGATTCTGGGTAATGGTTGTGTTGTGTTTATGTTGTGTTACAGTGGGATGTTCTCCAGAAATGTGTTTTTCATTCTTTTTTGGTGTGGGTTCACAGTGTGGCGCATATTTGTAACGTAACAATGTTGAAGTTGTTTGATACGGCTACCGTCAGTGTAAGCTGTGTGGCTGATGAGTAACTATGCTTTGCTGTCTCCTGTGTGAGCAAGTAATAACAACATACAACATGTGGCTGGCCTGGCATGCTGTAAGTAAATGCTATAGAGGACAATTACTGCAGTGCAATTAGGGCACGCCCTTTTTATAGTAATTAGAGTGTTAATAGGATTATTTTTCCCTGGGAGTAGTCTATGAGAGACACTGACATCCATAAGTCTCCTGGGAAAATCGAGGGGGTCGGCATGCATGTAGCTGAGCCGCATCAGAGTGGTCAAGGAGCCGCATGCGGCTCCGGAGCCGCGGGTTGCCGACCCCTGCTCTAACCACAAGGCCACTGAGCAGGCTTACCTGACTGCAGGTCAGTGGTTGTCATGTACAGGGGAAAACCCCCAAAATACTAAGACTAAAAAAAAGTCCACACAATATAAAAAAATGACTCACCATCTTTTAATATGTGGAGTTTGTTTTCGAGGGAGTACATTACAACACCAGCATGTTTTTACCATCCATTTTTGTATGATAATTGCAACAATCTATTTAGTGCCAATTTCAGAAAGTTTTGACAATTCCTTTTAAACTGATCCAACATGATGGAACAACAGACTTCTCCTCACGCAAGAGATTTAGAACATCAGCATGTCTGGAAGCAACAAAACCACATTTTAAGTAGCTACTGTCATCAGTTTGTTTGAGTTTTGCTTTATTGTCTCCCTTTTATCCTCACTGGTTTGTGTCTATTTGGATCTAAATCAGCCCCGCAGATGTTCAGATGATTGCAATCCTGCTGCTAATGGAAATGTATACGTGTCGTGACAACTTAAATGAGATGCTTTTTGTTAAAAGCAAAACAAAACATCAGCAGCTTGTTTAGTTTCCCAGTGCTGGAATTTGGTCGCACAACACGAGCAGCAGCAGGCAGGTGTTCTTTAGAAGCCAGCGTCCCAACACGCTCTATTTGTCTTTGTTGGGAATCGTTCAGAACTTCAGTGTTTGTCACCAGAACACACTTCGCCTGCTTTTGGAGCTGTCGGGGGAGAGCGTGCTTTCATTCCAAATGTTGACAGGTGCGCCTGAAGAAGCAGGCATAGTGTTTTTTGAGGGTATTCAGTCATCTTGCTGTGTCCCGACATTGATGGAAAGTTGTGTTGCAAATTATACAACAGTCGGTATGAATTTACATTTTCCATGAATGCATGTTTGCTGCATTTCTGGCACAAAAACTTAGGAGAGTTGCTGTTGAGGGGTTCAGACATAGGGCTCGAAAAAGCATATGATGTCGCAATGCATTGTGGGTGTCATGTAGCCATTTTTGCTGAACATAGATGTTGTTTACACAGCTGTCCTGTACCCGCTGTAATGTGAGAGAGAGCAACGAACTGGAATAAAATGGATCGTACAAAATGGATGGATGAAGTGCTGGCTGTCCAGAGTCGGGACCCGGGGTGGACCGCTCGCCTGTGCATCGGTTGGGGACATCTCTGCGCTGCTGACCCGTCTCCGCTCGGGATGGTCTCCTGCTGGCCCCACTATGGACTGGACTCTCACTATTGTGTTAGATCCACTATGGACTGGACTTTCACAATATTATACTAGACCCACTCGACGTCCATTGCATCCAGTCTCCCCTAGAGGGGGCGAAGGATCACCCACATCTGCGGTACTCTCCAAGGCTTCTCATTGTCATTCTCATTAACATCCCACTGGGTTGTGAGTTTTTCCTTGCCCTTATGTGGGATCTGAACCGAGGATGTCGTTGTGGCTTGTGCAGCCCTTTGAGACACTTGTGGTTTAGGGCTATGTAAATAAACATTGATTGATTGATAAAAAGAATGAAGGGACCGCACCGAGACAAACTGTAACCTGCTCAGTGGCCTTGTGGTTAGAATGTCCGCCCTGCGTTCGGTAGGTTCTGAGTTCAAAACCCGGCCGAGTCATACCAAAGACTCTAAAAATGCTTGGCACTCAGCAACAAGGGTTGGAATTGGGGGTTAAATCACCAAAACGATTCCCAAGCGCGGCCAGCGCTGCTGCTCACTGCTCCCCTGGCCTCCCAGGTTGTGGAACAAGGGGATGGGTCTAACGCAGAGAGTAATTTCACCACACCTAGTGTGTGAGTGTGTGTGTGTGTGACTATCAGTGGTACTTTAACGTTAACCTATTCCAAAGGCTTGCTACCTGGAAACAATTATACGAGTTAAATTGGCGGAATTGATCCATACGAGCAGATTTAAGAAAACTGCCACAATTATCAAAGCCAAACTTGTATATTTTTCGTCAATGGAGTCAGTTTTTAAACCACTGAAGGATTTTAGAAGGCAGAGTCTATTAAAGCTCATTGTCCTCCATCAAAAATGCACGCAATCTAAGGATTTCATCTTTTATGTCTTCCAAATGGAGTGAGGGTGCCCAGCCTCATTTCATGAGCAGGTATCCCCGAAAAAAAAAAGCCCAATATTACTTTTGAATATGTTGATCATTGCGCTACTTTTCTGAAAATAATACTCATTTATATTTGTGCTTCACCAAGACTAAAAGTAAACTGACAACATGCTTTTTTCAAAAATGCCATACATTGTTTTTAGCTTTGTCAACACTAATATCCAACTAAATGCTACTTGTGAAACAGAATAAAACATGCTTTGATTTAAAACATACCAGTCTGAAAATTCTGCGAACTCACCAACATGTACAAGGTGATGACGTTAAAATGTTTAATGTTTAATCGTCTCACAGCTGCTATCTAGGCCTGGGGTGTCCAAACTTTTTCCACTGAGGGCCGCACACTGACAAATCAAAGCAAGCGGGGGCCATTTTGATATTTGTTATTTTAAAAACCAATGCAATATATGTATAACAAATATACATGTAGGCCTCCACTCAGGCTTGATCCCGGGGACCCCAAAGGGTTTTGGTCAAAAAAATATAAAAAATGTGTCATTATTCAGTATTATTATTTGTATTATTATTCAAGTTTTAAATATCTAGATCAACATTAGATCTATCTGTCAATATAATGTTTTTAAAGATTTAAGTTGTATGCTCTTTTTGTCAAAGAAAACCCTGTTTTTTTATGGAAAAAACACAAAATATGCAATATTTTCACCCAATAATTTTTTTAAAGTGGAATATTTCAGATTATATAATAATTTGAGCCTTAAAAAGGTCAATAACTCATAACACCATTGATTCATTATTATTTTTTGAGCAATGACACTTAAAAACAAATCACACTAAAATTATTGGGGATCCAAAAGGGTCATACTCATTAAAGTGTTAAAAAAATAAATTATACATTTTTTTACTGTTTACTTTTAACACAATAATTTCGAGATCAACTTCAGATCTATCCGTCAATTATAAGTTTTATTGTTGTTTATGTTTTTTGTTTGTTCGTTTTAGGCCCTTCTTTAAAAAAAACAGCTCAGTTTTTTATATGGCAAACCAAAAATATGCTACATTTTCCCCAAAAGATATCTCAAAGTGGAATATTTAACGTGACGTAATTGGAGCCTTCAATAGGTCAATAATTCATAATGACATTGATTTTGATACATTATTATTTTTTAAAGAAAGAAACAGCCTGCATGGCAGCTTTGTGTAATTAGAGTAAACATTGCAACATTTTCTTGTTACATTTCACCTGTTTGCACTTTTATACCACTTTTTACGTTTAAAAAATTTTTCAATCGTATTTTTAAAATGTGCCGTGGGGCCGTTAAAAAATGACCTGCGGGCCGCAAATGGCCCCCGTGCCACACTTTGGACACCCCTGATCTAGGCCTTTCGCCATCTCTTTATTAGCTCTATAACCCGACTTCCTTCAGCTTTGCTTTTATGCTGGAAATGAGAAAAATCTCACCAATAACTTTTTTTTTCCTAAAGCGATCATGACCACGATTGTGGCAGTTAAAGATGCCGCACGTTTGTGTCGTGTTTTGAACTTCCATCCATTTTCTACCGCTTGTCCCCTTTGGAGTTGCGGGGGGTGCTGGAGCCTATCTCAGCTGCATTAAGGGGTAGGCGGGGTACAACCTGGACTAGTCGCCACCTTGTTAAATTAAAAAACAAAACTTAAGCAAAGAGTCTTGCATTAAGCCATGTAAATAAGAGTTTCAGACCTGTAATGTGTTGCTTTTCCCACGTCACACTTTCAAGCCCTGTCACTACTTGCAACATCGGTACTGAAAGACATGATTGGTCCAGGCATGCGCAAAGACGACGTCACTTTCGTCAACTTGGTTTACTGCAGTTATGTTTGTGCACGCCATCACCATTGCCAAGGTTTTCTTTTTTCTAACCTTTATTATCTTAGCCGAGGATGTCGTTGTGGCTTGTGCAGCCCTTTGAGACACATGTGATTAAGGGCTATATAAATAAACGTTGATTGATTGATTGATTTAAATAACAATGTCATGTAAAAGATTACATACAAAACAAAATAAACATTACTTAAGAACACTGTACTTGTTTTTGAAACGGTGAAGATTCGTACAAAAACCTGAACAATATGCTCACCAGCCTTAAATGGCAAAGAAATATATTTTTTTTACTACTTTATTTACATCAATTCATAATTCTGATCATTTAAAAATACTGTACCCGGATTTGAAATGACTGTGTACATCCATGCAAGAATATAGAATTATACGTAGCCTGTTTATCTAATCTGCATGCAGTCCGGCTAAGCTAATGCTACATTGCTAACGTTCCATTACAAACTGTCACATATCTACTATTACTATTAGACTGATCGTTTCATTGCATACTCTGTTGACATACATTGTATAATTAATCTTTAGATTAAGGGTAAATCCTTCTGTATATTTGCCATTGGATCAAGGAGGGGCTCCTAGCCAGCATCTGTGCTTCATGTCCAGCTGGGCCCTGCGCCCAAGTAGGTATACAAAATACAAGTTATGTAGGCACTTCTTACTTTTAGCAAATGAGGCTGGATGTTTGTGTTGCGACCTTGAAATGTCCGCTCATGTAGTTTGCATACGTAACAAGTCGGGTATGTCTTAAACAGCTTGTTTGGAACAAAGCAAAATTGTTTGACAAATATCTCTAAACGCTTTCATAGTTTTGACTTCAATTTTCCTGGCACTTACGGAGATCCGAAATACACAAAAATTGGATTTGTCATTATATGACCCCCACTGTAAATATGCGATATGTATATGGCCTTGATGAGTATAAGGCCTTGTTTACGCTGCAGGTCAATTCCAATATTTTTGCCCATATGCGACCTCTATCGGGTTTTCCATGTCAGTGTGAACAGTGCAATTCCGATTTTTTTATATCTGACTCAGGCCTCTTTTGTATGTGGGTATAAATCGGATATACATACCGTTCAAAAGTTTGGGGTCACCCAAACAATTTTGTGGAATAGCCTTCATTTTTAAGAACAAGAATAGACTGTCGAGTTTCAGATGAAAGTTCTCTTTTTCTGGCCATTTTGAGCATTTAATTGACCCCACAAATGTGATGCTCCAGAAACTCAATCTGCTCAAAGGAAGGTCAGTTTTGTAGCTTCTGTAACGAGCTAAACTGTTTTCAGATGTGTGAACATGATTGCACAAGGGTTTTCTAATCATCAATTAGCCTTCTGAGCCAATGAGCAAACACATTGTACCATTAGAACACTGGAGTGATAGTTTCTGGAAATGGGCCTCTATACACCTATGTAGATATTGCACCAAAAACCAGACATTTGCAGCTAGAATAGTCATTTACTACATTAGCAATGTATAGAGTTTATTTCTTTAAAGTTAAGACTAGTTTAAAGTTATCTTCATTGAAAAGTACAGTGCTTTTCCTTCAAAAATAAGGACATTTCAATTTGACCCCAAACTTTTGAACGGTAGTGTACGTACATGTGATGCGTCCTCAATGTGAATGCTCCCCCATTTAGGCTGCATTCATCCGACCAGAACGTCATCAAAAAGAGATAAGCGTCATAATTTTTTGCCTAAATAGTCGGTTATAAAATAAATAGTTAAAACATGAAGATAAAATGTTTTAGGAACTCACGTGAAACTTCCACCACTCCTGTTTCCGACAAGAGGCACATTTCCTGGGTTGGACAAAAAATCGTAATCTTCTATGCACAATAATTTGCACAAAATCCTTGAAATTGCCACAAATGCGGCAGTGCTGAGACCGACTAGGCTTGAAGCCATGTTTACTTCCGTACGGCGTAATGACGCCATGTTCGCTTGGAGGTCAGGTTGCATTCTCATTAGAAATCACTTTTTTTTTGTATTGTGAACAGCCACTAAAAACATCTGATTGAAAAAAATTCCAAATTGGACATCCGACCCTGCAGTGTGAATGTAGTCTGGGTGACAACCAACAACCAAATGGAGTTTCTTGGTAGCATAGAAAGCTAACATCCATGTCGAACGAGTTAATTGGCTTTATAATACTAATCTAAACTATAGTTTTCCCACCACACTTTTTTTGGGACATTGTTTTGTTATAAACCCGTTGTGTTAACGCCTCGACGACAACTACTGAGCAGCTGAGTTTTTACAATGTGAGATAAAAAACACAAAAAGTCCTCTCACGCTTATTTCGTCAATTTCCATAACATAATTTGGGAGACAGCACACTCTGATAGCGAGATATAACGAGTGTGACAAATTACCCGTGTGACAATTAAGCCCAAACCCCTCGACACTATGTATTGTCATCCCAGCAGGCACAAGACATTGATACAACGTTGATTATACATATCTTTTTTTAAAAACGGACTTCTAACAACGTTGCAAAATAGTTGTATTTGTAAACTGATACAACGTTGATGTCTAACATTGGATCTATGTTGTTGGTTGGGAAATGACCACATTTCAAAGGTCAAATCAACGTCACAACCTGACGTTGAATAAATGGCTCCAAAAAGCATGTTGTTTCAACGTTGTATTTGTGTTGTAAAATATTGGTTGGGAAATTACCAAAATTTAAATTGTCAAACCAACGTCAGAACCCATATTGATTAAACATTATCAAAAAGCATGTTGTCCCAACATTGGGTTAGAGTTGCTCAACGTCAGGACCTAATTCAACAAGTTCTCAACGTTGTTTTAATGTCCTGTGCCTGCTGGGATAACGTAAGCACATACTGTACCTGAACTATTGATAGAAGAATGCATATTTTGTCTTTAGTTCCTGAAATTACTATATGTTATAAAGCTCTTAGAGAAGCATATATGCTACTTTAGCCCAATATACAGTAGCTAATTAAATTAAACTCCTCATTGCATTAGATGTCCATTTTTGCAGTGCCTCTACTGTGGACGAATTAAAAAAAACAAAAAACGAAAAACAAATCATTATTATTTTGTGTGTAGCGAGTACAATCATGAAGATATTACAAAAATGAGCTGAGCTGTGCAAATAACGTAGCTTGCAGGCTTCTTAACATTGTTGCCGTTTTTTGTGTGTGGGTCATTAAACAACAAGCGCTCAACACTGTAATAAAGCTTGCCTTTGGTTCTTTATCAAACATTTCTTATTCATAGTCATAATGATGATAAATATGCACATGGCAGCATATTATTCCACTTCAATGATGTAAGACGAGTAAACACACGAGAGTTTTACAGCCCCAACCGAAACAGAGTTGTGCTAGGATGAGTTATTTTGCATCTCGATTGAACGTGAAACGAATAACTGAATACACTCAGTTAAGTAGAATATCAAATATCCAGACAGTAGACAGACAGTCTTCAAAGCTCAGAAACCTCTGCCGACATGTGATTGGATCGGTCAAGGTTTAATGGGTTGGGCGCCATAAGAGCAGGCAAGTAGGTCAGTGTCTGTCTGCTGACATGTTGTATATGTTGTGTCTTTTCATCATGCAGGTCGATTTCCACAGTTAGCTCACAATTTGTTAAACCTATGCAGGAAACACAATTGTGCACTCAAGTCAACAACAACATGCAATCTTACAGTTTGTACGGACCAGCCTTCCACGTGTGGCAGATAAATACAGCAAAAATAAGTGCATTAAAAATATAACTCACTATAACGCTGAATTTGTTTTTTGGCGATTGGATAGTCCCGAGCAGGTTGATGGTATTTACAGTACAATAGTACATGACTCTTGTTCTGAATTTGGTACATAGTAAAGTGTACTGTATAGCATCAACCTGCCCGGATGGAAATTAGCCATTGCCTTCAATCTGGAGCATTTACATTTTATATATCCACTGATATACATTGTCACATGTAAGAAATATATCATAAATCATGGGTTTTATGATACATCTATAAACAAGCTTATTGGTGCGGCTGGGGAAGATTGTCTCGGACAGTCGAACCACGAACACTGGTACTCCTCAGGGCTGTGTACTCTCCCCCTGGCTCTTCTCCCTGTATACAAACTGCTGCACCTCCAGTCACCAATCCGTAAAACTGCTCAAGTTTGCGGATGACACCACCCTCATCGGGCTCATCTCGAATGGCGATGAGTCCGCCTACAGGAGAGAGGTGGACCGGCTGACGTCCTGGTGCAGCCTCAACAACCTGGAGCTGAACGCCCAGAAAACAGTGGAGATGATCATGGACTTCAGGAAAGTCACAGCCCCACCATCCCCCCTCACCCTGATTGACTCTTCCACCCCCGTCCCCATTGTGGACTCCTTCTGTTTCTTGGGCACCACCATCACCCAGGACCTCAAGTGGGAGCCGACCATCAGCTCCCTCATCAAGAAGGCCCAGCACAGGATGTACTTCCTGCGGCAGCTGAGGAAACTTAAGGTGCCGACCGAGATGCTGGTGCAGTTTTACTCAGCCATCATAGAGTCCATCCTGACCTCCTCCATCACAGTGTGGTTCCCCGGCGCCACAGTCCAGGATAAGAATAGACTGCAGCGCATGGTACGTGCTGCTGAGAAGGTGATTGGCTGCAAGCTCCCATCCCTCCATGACTTGTTCTCCTCCAGGACCAGGAGGCGTGTGGGTTGGATCACAGCTGACTCTTCTCACCCTGGACACAAACTATTCTCCCCTCTCCCCTCAGGCAGGAGACTACGCTCCATCCAGACCCACACCTCCCGCCACCTGAACAGTTTTTTCCCCTCGGCCATCAGGCAAATGAACAATAACTCCTAACAGTAGCTCCTTGAATTCCTTGAATTCCTTCTAAGTCTATCTGATAGCTCAGTTACAGCTCTTTTTATTACCAAATATGTGTTATATGTGTTTTATGTTGCACGATTGCACCAAGAAAAATTCCTAGTTTGTGAACCCGTTCTCAAACAATGGCAATAAAACTATTCTGATTCTGATTCTGATTCTGATTCTGATTCTTGTGGGATAGGCAAAAGTTGAGTCAGACAAATTGCCGTCGTTTATAAATTATTTAATATTTCTGCGCGGCCCGGTAGCAAATACGTTACTGACCGCTACCTGTGGTTGGGGACCACTGGTTCATAACATACTGTAGTTACATTTTGGCCTTGGTAAGGCCCTCCACATTTAGCTGCAGCACTGTGATGCCTTTTTGTATGGCATCAAACATTGCCTGCCCTGAACAGGGTACTTGTCCCATGTTGACAACAGGCTGCATTCTCCAATTATATGTCGTTGTCATTGATGTTAAAATTTGCTGTTGCTGTCGTTCGCCTGATAAATCAGTTACCAGGGCTCACCACGAGGAGGTCGACAACTTGAGCCCCAAATCGATTCAGTAACTTTTTAGCAAATAAAATCAAGCAGTGTGACTGTGAAATAAATACTGGAGACTGGACACTGCAGGTGAAGTTTCCAGTATTCCTGATATTTCCCTTAATATGGATATAAACAAGCAAGTAAACAACAATTAATGGCCAATGCATTCACATCTTATTTGAATAAAGTGCAATCAACACTTTTCTGCTCGCGTGTTCACTATTTAAGCAATTTTCAATAAAACAACAGTAACTAACATTTTAACAGTAGAATGCAGCATCTGTTCTCAACCCTGGCATAACCAATGAAGGACAGCGTCCCAGGTGTCCGGAAGACTGTGCCCCCTCATCCCTGTTGATAAAGTTGGCCCCTCACTACTTAAGTTCCTTCATCAATCAATCAATCAATCAATGTTTATTTATATAGCCCTAAATCACAAGTGTCTCAAAGGGCTGCACAAGCCACAACGACATCCTCGGTACAGAGCCCACATAAGGGCAAGGAAAACTCACCCGTGTGGGACGTCAATGTGAATGACTATGAGAAACCTTGGAGAGGACCGCATATGTGGGTAACACCCCCCCTATAGGGGAGACCGAAAGCAATGGATGTCGAGTGGGTCTGACATAATATTGTGAAAGTCCAGTCCATAGTGGATTTAACACAATAGTGAGAGTCCAGTCCATAGCGGGGCCAGCAGGAAACCATCCATAGCGGAGACGGGTCAGCAGCGCAGAGATGTCCCCAACCGATGCACAGGCGAGCGGTCCACCCCGGGTCCCGACTCTGGACATCCAGCACTTCATCCATGGCCACCGGACCTGTGTGTCTCCCCCTCCTCCACAAGAGAGAGGGGGGCAGAGGAGAAAAGAAAAGAAACGGCAGATCAACAGGTCTAAAAAGGGGGTCTATTTAAAGGCTAAAGTATACAAATGAGTTTTGCTGCCCCGGACCATCTCATTACCTCACTCTTCACCACCTCAATAATTGTGCTCTGGACACTGCATTGCTGCAACATCAACGTAACACCCATCAGACATCTGACTGTTCCCACCCCCACGCCCCCTTTATTCGCCATCTTCCTGACAATGCTAAACTGTGAACTATGGTCAACCTGCACTTTATTGCAGTTTCTATACCGCTGGACAAAGCTCAAACAAAATCTCGTTGACATGTATGACTTAAGTGTTATTATGACAATGACAATAAAGGAATTGATTGATTGATTGATTGATTGATTGATTGATTGATTGATTGATTGAAGATGGGACTCACAGTAAATGCTTCTACTGAGGTAGCATCTCTAACTGTTACCGGGAGGGCATTCCATAGTACTGGAGCCCGAATAGAAAACGCTCTATAGCACGCAGATTTTTTTTGGGCTCTGGGAATCACTAATAAGCCGGAGTTCTTTGAACGCTGAACATATGGTACAATACAATCAGCAAGATAGGCTGGAGCTACACCGTGTAGTATTTTGTACGTAAGTAGTAAAATCTTAAAGTCACATCTTAAGTGCACAGGAAGCCAGTGCTGGTGAGCCAGTATAGGCGTAATATGATCAAACTTTCTTGTTCTTGTCAAAAGTCTAGCAGCCGCATTTTGTACCAACTGTAATCTTTTAATGCTAGACATAGGGAGACCCGAAAATAGTATGTTACAGTAAACGAGACGAGACGTAACGAACGCATGAGTAATGATCTCAGCGTCGCTAGTGGACAAAATGGAACGAATTTTAGCGATATTACGGAGATGAAAGAAGGCCGTTTTAGTAACACTCTTAATGTGTGACTCAAACGAGAGAGTTTGGTCGAAGATAATACCCAGATTCTTTACCGAGTCGCCTTGTGTAATTGTTTGGTTGTCAAATGTTAAGGTGGTATTATTAAATAGATGTCGGTGTCTAGCAGGACCGATAATCAGCATTTCCGTTTTCTTGGCGCTGAGTTGCAAAAAGGTTAGCGGACATCCATTGTTTAATTTCATTAAGACACGCCTCCAGCTGACTACAATCCGGCGTGTTGGTCAGCTTTAGGGGCATGTAGAGTTGGGTGTCATCAGCATAACAGTGAAAGCTAACACCGTATTTGCGTATGATGTCGCCTAGCGGCAGCATGTACATACTACAGAGTGCAGGGCCAAGAACCGAACCCTGGGGAACTCCACACGTTACCTTAACATACTCCGATGTCACATTGTTAAGGGAGACGCACTGAATCCTGTCAGTAAGATAGGAGTTAAACCAAGAGAAGGCTAAGTCTGACATACCAATACATGTTTTGATACGCTCTAATAAAATATTATGATCGACGGTATCGAAAGCAGCGCTAAGATCAAGTAGCAGCAACATAGATGACGCATCAGAATCCATCGTTAGCAATAGATCATTAGTCATTTTTGCGAGGGCTGTCTCCGTAGAGTGATTTGCCCTGAAACCGGATTGAAAAGGTTCACAGAGATTGTTAGACGCTAAGTGTTCATTTAGCTGCTGTGCAACAATCTTTTCGAGGATTTTCGAAATAAACGGTAGGTGGTTTACCATGAGGTCAGGATCGAGGTTAGGTCTTTTGAGCAGAGGATGAATAACCGCTTTTTTGAATGCTAGGTGAACAGTGCCAGAGGAAAGTGATAAGTTTATAATATTTAGCACTGATGGACCTAATAATACAAAACGCTCCTTGATAAGTTTCCCAGGAAGTGGGTCAAGTAAACATGTTGTTTGTTTTATCCCACTTACACGCCTTAATAATTCCTCTAATGTTATTTCATCAAAAAGAGAGAGACTATTTTGGAAGGCAGTATCCGTCATATATACAGTCATATCTGTGTTAATAGAACCTAGTTGTAGCTGGGATGCGTTGTCTTTAATTTCCTTTCTAATCCATCTCTTCTACTTTGTCATGATCCGTGACCCGGATCATGTTTTCTTTAGTCATGTTCTGTTAGTTTTGGACTCTCAGTTCCTGTTTTGTGCACTCCGGGGTTTGTTTTGGTCACCATGGGTACTGATTGTTTTCACCTGCCTCTAGTTCAGGGGTCACCAACGTGGTGCCCGCGGGCACCAGGTCGCCCGTAAGGACCAGATGAGTCGCCCGCGGGCCTGTTCTAAAAAAAATATATATATATATATTTTTTTTTTTTTTTTTTTTTTTTTTTAAATTAAATCTACATACAAAAAACACAAGATACACTTTCAATCAGTGCATCAACCCAAACAACCTCCCCCATGCACACTCATCCACACCCACTCACACAAAAGGGGTTATTTCTTTCTGCTACCAATATTCTGGTTCCCACAACATAGACAACACATCTGCAAGGGACACAGTCCCTGAAGCACACATGATTGTATAGGCTGCTGGTCCACTAAGATTTTCATTAATTACTATTTTTTATGTAATTATTTTTATATTGTTTTACTTTCTTTTTTATCCAAGAAAATGTTTTTTTATTTATTTATCTTTTTTTATTTTATTTTTTTTAAAAAGGGCCTTATCTTCAACAGACCAGGTTGTCAATGAAATTAGATTTGTTTAAAGGGTTTTTTAAACCAGGCCCAGTCCAGATAATGTCCAAGTAGGACTCAGCAACCCACACCTTCATTCATGTACACAGAAAAAAATTAGGGAACACAACAGATTGCATATAATTTATAAACAAAATTACATTTTCAAAATAAGCATTTATGTACAGTCCAGATTATGTCCAGGTCACTCAAATTAGGGAACACAACAACAGATATCATATAATCTATAAACATAATTATACTTTCAAAATAAGCCTTTGAGGACTTCTCATCTTTTTTTTAATGTTTTTTGGCATCATTATCGTTTTCAACCATGTAACTTTCTAAAGTTAGAAAATACTGAATAAATGTTTTAAAGAAAGTAATACTAAGTGAATATCTGTTTTTGGCCTTAAAAATAAACATTTTACCGAGTACTATAATTAAATTGACTAAATCATGATTGTCAATGAACTCTCCTAAAATAACAGAAACCACATTAAGCTTCATAAACAAACCAATCCTTAAACACATTTTTTCAACTTCCACCCAAAACAAAGACACAATATGACAATACCAAAACAAATGCAGGGTGGATTCAGGTTCCTGACAACAAAATCGGCAATCATCTGACTCTGTCATATTCCATAATTTTAACATTTTCCCTGTGGGTAAGAAGTTATAAATAATTTTAATTTGAAAATAACGATTTTGCACATCGATAGTGGTTTTATAGATTAGTTTGAATATGGCATCCCATGGCAAGGGGCAGTCAAAAAAGCCCTCCCATTTTCTAATTGTGTTGTATGAGGCAGCCTTCAAAGATTTCTTTATTAAATAAAAATTATATATTTTTCTATTTATTTTAGTTCCTTTTTGCCAACTAGAATTTCTTATTAGAGGTTTACAAACTAATAATTTAGTAGTTCCATAATTAATTATTTGTTTCCATCTTTTCCCAATTACTCCAGTTAGTTGATAAAATGAAAAGCTTGAGCAAGCATCACCATACATAGCTCTAAATTCATCATACTTAATAATTTTACCATTCTCATTGATAATATCATTGACAAAAATGATTCCTCTTTCAAACATATTTTTCCAAAAGAAAGGCTTTCCATCTATTACAATATTAGAGTTCATCCATATTAACTGCTGCAAAATATCGTCTCTTTTTTCTGGCACATAAAATTGAAAACACCACTATGAGTGGATTGTTTCCTTTATGAACCCCGCCATTTTTCCCAGCAGACTCTCTGGGAGGGGATCACTTGTAAAAAAGGATACAATTTCTTTTGATACAGTACATGTTTTTTGTCCAAGAGGACATTTGTGTACCACTCAATGTTTAAATACATCTTTGGAACAATTGATGCTTTTAAAGACAGACACATAGCTTCAAGGTTGAGAAGTTTCAGGCCCCCATATTCATACTCTTTGTACAAAACCTTTCTTTTAATCTTTTCTGGTTTGCCGTTCCAGACAAAATCGAAGACCCTCCGCTCATAAATCTTAAAAAAGTTTTGTGATGAAGCTGGTAATGACAAAAACAAATAAATAAATTGAGGAATAATTAACGAGTTGGCAATAGACATTTTACCATACAAGGTTAGGGATTTCCCTTTCCATAATTGCATAATTTTGTCCAGCTTTCTTAGTCCATTATCATAATTTACTGAGCCTAGATCTTCCAGATTTTCTGGGACAACAACACTAAGTATGTTAACTGGTCCATCTGTCCACAAAACAGGCACTTTGCATTCCATTCGAAAGGACGTTCTCTTTAGATTTCCGATCCTTAACATTTTACATTTATCATAATTAAGCTTAAGGCCAGATTGCTGTGAAAATATGTCCAAAAGATTAAGAAGGTTCCGCAAACAATGAGGAAAAATCTTATCTTTGTGAATCAGCCTTTTCTGACATGAACTTCATCAAGAACAAACACAGAACACGCCTCACTGATGCACATCTGCAAGACTCACTCAGAGTTGCAGTGTCAAGTTACACACCAGAGTACAACACACTAGTTAACAGCATGCAATGCCAGGCTTCCCACTAACTGACAAAGAAACAGATAACAGATTTGGTGTCCAGTTCAAAGTGTGACATGATTTAAAAATTTGAGAGTTTACTTTTGTATTTTACATGAGTTATTATTTGTACAAACATGGTGCAAAGTAATTCATGATTTGTTAAAAAATGTTAGTGGCTAGCTAGTTAAAATGGGATATTGTGATTTCACAAGACTGTCTTAGAAGTGATCATTTGAAAATGTTCAATTTGAAAAATGTGCACTTAGAGAAAATATAAAAATAAAGTGTTGCATATTGATATTTATCTGTTTCTATATATATTTATTGTGAGAAATCATTAAGATGATCAGTGTTTCCACAAAGATAAATATCATTAATTATTAATAATAACAGAGTTAAAGGTATATTGAGCAAATTGGCTACTTCTGGCAATTTATTTAAGTGTGTATCTAACTGGTAGCCCTTCGCATTAATCAGTACCCAAGAAGTAGCCCTTGGTTTCAAAAAGGTTGGTGACCCCTGCTCTAGTTAGTGTTCGGCACGTTCACCTGCTGCCGGACACTAATCAGAGGGCTATTTATTCACGTTGCTCGCCACACTCTGGATGGCTTCGTTGTTTGCTGTATGCAACATTCACGTTGGTATTCTTGTTTTCTGGCTAATGATTCCTGTGCTAAGTTTTGGTTCCTTAGCTTCTCGTGCGATCGGCACGCTTTCCTTTTGTTTGTTTCCTGTCTTTTTGTAATGTGTAGGATTTATGACAATAAATCCTATTCCTACCTTCACGCTTTCGTCCGGAGTAGTCCGTCTGCATCTTGGAAGAACGACCCCGCAGTAACATGCGACCCCCATGTGACATATGTATTAGTTTCTGATTAAATGAGTTCTCCTTGGCTGCCAGTTGCGTGTTGTGTGTCACACTTCATGTTGTGTTCAGGAAGTCGGTGCGTCGCCCAACTCCCTCAATCAGCTGTCACTTCCGGCGTGGCGGTCGCGTCTTTTGTGGCTTAAAGTTGTGTTGCTCTTTTAAATGATCGTGTTGTGTCGTTTGTATTTGTTGTGGCTCTTGCAATCGTGCTGTAGCTGAAAGTTATTGTATTAAATAATCAGTATTGTGAATTTGATGTATTAGATGTAAATAAAGTAGTAAAATAAGATCGATTTATTTGCCATTTAAGGCTTCTGAACACATTGTTTAGGTTTCTGTACAGATATGTACGGTTTCAAAATAAATACAGTATTCTTAAGTAACATTTGTTTTGTTTTGTATGTAATATTTTATATGACATTGTTATTCAAATACAGATTACAAAAAATAAAAAAAAATAAACCATGGTGACTGTGACGGTGGGCACAATCATAACTGCCGTCAAACAAGTTGACAGAAGGGACGTAGCTTCACTCATCCGTCGACCGATCGTGTCTTACTGAACTGATCGGGTAGTGACAGTAACTAATTGTGGAGGACTCCTTGCAGGGTGGGTTCTCCTGGGACCGACAGAACTTCTTGAGCCTGGGATACAGGTTTGATCAAGTCTTTATTGTTATACACCCCAGTGTTCAGGACGGTGTTGCCAGCGGGGTCCGTGCTTCCTCTTTCGAGTCTCTCGTGTGCGTGTGTCATCTGCTCTCATTCACGCGCCGGCAATCTACTCACTTGCCAGCTGGGCTTCGAAGTCGGGCCATACACACTCCCTTCCCGCAGGAGGTGCGCCGACCACGCCCCCCTCCACACTAATGATATTGTCTTGTGGCGTTTGTTGTGACCTTTCTCAGCCACGCACGTACAACACTTAAGACCTTCAGTATATCAGTATGTGGAATTCAATTATGGAATGGATTAAGCAAAGAAATCAAACAATGCCCTAATATAATCCTCTTCAAGAAACTCTTCAAACTTAAAGTGTTTACAAAGTACAAAGAAGAAGAACCATGATAAACATTCTGAATTTATCTCATCCATCCATTCATTTTCTAGATACTCTTACTTATCTCACCATATGAAATATAACGTACTACACCGAGTATTATTTATTTATTTTTATTGTTATTTATGGAGTATATTGTGAATAAATTGAGAACAGGAAGTGAACAAAAGTTTTAGCAACTGCTATATAAAGGAAAAAGGGTACGATTAAATAAGCTCTGCTTCTTCCTACTCCTTTTCGAACATGTTGAATAGAGAAACTGGAAATTGTGATGTATCATGTTGTACGCATGCATGTTCGAAATAAACTCATACTCAACTCAACTCAACTCAACTAAACCGTAGCTATCCACCATTTTTGTTTTGATGACGTCACAGGCCAGCAAAATAGACCTAACGTTTGCAGTCCCTATTTTTAAAAGTGTTAAACTTCACATAAAGTCTGCCGTTCTTAAATGTAATGTATTCCTTTTTGTAGTATCAATAAAATCCATCAATTCCCTTTTAAAATGATCTTGGATTGATACCTATCTTCCGGAAGGCAAACTTGCCGATGACAGATTGATATACTTGAAATTTAGGGCTATAAATCGATCTGTTAATGTATCGATCAATAGTAGGTACACTCCTACTAATCTCAAATATTTTTTTCCAACACTGCGCCACAACCTTCCGTGCACTGTTGCTGTATAAGGTTACAAAGCCAAGAGAAGTCTACACAAAATATATCATGTATGCAATTACAACTAAGTATCATTCTTATTTTCACCAGATAATGCTAGTGTTTAAAATCTCAAACTTCAAAATGGTAATTACTGCTACTTGTTAAACGCAGGAGCATGAAAACGTTATAAAGTTTTTAAAAATGATACTACAATTAAAGTAAATGGTCCCTTTAAAACCGGTGTCCAGGAGCGTTTTGCTCTGGTTTAATTAGATGTTATTAAATGTGTTACACTTTTCCAGGTTGAAAATAACACACATTACTGTAAAGTACTGTACATTTGCCATGTCTTGGATGACGTGTAGACAAGTTTATCTCTGTGTCTGTTCGGCCGCATTATTTTACTGCATCCATAGTGAATAAAGATTTTCAAGATGTGCGTACATAAAGGGACAATAACAGGATCAATAACCACAAAGACCTTTTTAATCAAATTGTGTGCTTTTCACGAGCGAGACAACATCCATTTTGAAAGCAGTCAACACATGACAACACACATCTTGCTTTCTTTACTCTAATTGGCTGACTGGTGCTCTAATTGGCAGGCATGGAGCCGTGGATGTTCCGGTTCAAGGCGGCGGGCACGGTGGATTATTCGCAGCTGACCTTCGACCCCGGCCAAAATGAACTGATTGTGGGTGCCAGGTGACGTATATATTTTCTATTCTCTTATCCATAGTGTCATATTCTCCAGATTTTTCTAAATACTGAGCATTTTAGTAGGCAAACATATTTATTAAAAACAAAGCAGAGGTTTTATTAAACAGCTGTATATAATATTTTTGGACACTGTAATATTACACACAGTTTGAACAGTAACACTGTGTTTGAATATCAGAAAAAATAAAACACTGTATGTAAATAATTAATCAAATGTTTGGCGTACCACTGAATGGAGCCCGCGTACCACTATTGGTACACATTCTACAGTTTGATAATCCCTGGGCTATCTAATAACAAATCATATCCAAGTAGTATTTTAAAGCTAAAACTCTAAACTTAATAGAAGAATCAAATGTATTTTTAGCAAGTAAATGTCAAAATTTGCAACCAGGACTGTGCAAGACCCCCAGCCACTGTCTCTCCATATCATTAAATATTGATCATATTTAACAGAGAAAATAGGCAATTTCAGTTTGGGTAGTTCTTTTTCAGGAACAGACACAAATGTTTGCACACTCACATGGCTCATATTGAAGAATACTTTTTTCATTGTTTACCAAATGTATACTCAAGTTGAACTTGACAGGATTCTTCACAGACTTTTTTGTTGTGGTGGTGGTTGTCAAATGTTACTGTTAAGGTGCGTTTGGATGTTAGGGGTGGCTAAAATTGGTCTAAATTCCAATATCATCGATACTAAAGTGGGTATTGGAACCGGATCAATACTCGTGTGACATCTGCATGTAACTGAAGTTGTTTTGTTGACATGTTTATATCTGTTACATTGTTTCTTGTTTGTTATATTGCACTAGTGAAATGTTTCCTAAACAAATTGTAGAACGTAACGTAATAAGGTGATTATTTTTATTATGTTTTCATACAATTCCATTGTTTTATAGGATTGTAGTTATCCAAACATTTTTGTTGCATGAAATATTTGTCCTGTGTTCTCATAATCATTGAGACACATTTTCTGAAATTATTCAATGATCATCACGAGAGATGAGCCAATGAGGCTTTAGTGAGTGTGTGGCACACTTACTAGCTGTACTGACACTGCACTGATACTGTTTGGTGTTTCATAATGGTCATCTGCCATCTGCTGGACTAAAACAAGTTTTGCCTGCAAATAAAATTAATAGTTATGATTACATTTGTACTTAATTTGGTCTCAAAATAATGCTGACAATAATATTGTTTATTGGCAATAATGTGTGGTACAATATAACAATGGGACTGTCTGGGAATGTAGCTTGTCATTACAACTCCGTACAGTAGGGGGTGAACACTAGTGGCTTGCGATACTACTGATTTTTTTTCCGATTCGATGCCGAGTAAAATTCAGGCTGATATTGGCGACACCGATCCAATACTTTGTGCAAATATATCTAATGTGTCTGGTAAAATGTAAAAAGTATTGTATTTCCAGTGTTGCTGCTTTTGGGGAATTATCTTCAAACAAAACAAATGATAGCAATATTCTGCACCTAATGTGTTATTGTATTTATTTTCAACTCTGTGTGTAGTTTCTCTTCTTGAGCAAAGCAGAGTGTTCCGCTGCATTTGCGTATTACATACTTACATAGGCGGAAGAAAAAGTAGTTCCTACCAATTGTGCTTCATTGAGACAAGAGTTCAATGATTTAGTTACTTTACACTGTGTTCCTTGTTAATGATATACATTATCTTACAAAACCCAAAACCAGTGAAAATGGCACGTTGTGTAATTCATAAATAAAAACAGAATACAATGATTTGCAAATACTTTTTAACTTATATTCAATTGAATAGACTGCAAAGACAATATATTTAATGTTCAAACTGAGAAACTTGTTGTTTTTTTTGCAAATAATCATTAACTTAGAGTTTAATGGCAGCAACACATTGCAAAAAAGTTGGCACGGGCATTTTTACCACTGTGTTACATGGCCTTTCCTTTTAACAACACTCAGTAAACATTTGCAACTGAGGAGACCAAATTTTTAAGCTTTTCAGGTGGAATTATTTCCCATTCTTGCTTGATGTACAGTTTAAGTTGTTCAACTTATATTCTCCGTTGTGGTATTTTAGGCTTCATAATGTGCAACACATTTTCAATGGGAGACAGGTCTGGACTACAGGCAGGCCAGTCTAGTACCCGCACTCTTTTACTACGAAGCCCCGCTGTTGTAACACATGCAGAATGTGGCTTGCTGAAATAAGCAGGGGCGTCCTTCACAGATGTGTAAGTTACCCATGCCTTGGGCATGAAACTTTTGATGATATTACAGACCTTATATTATTATATACAGTCCGTATATATATATATATAGTATATATATATATATATATATATATATATATATATATATATATATATATATATATATATATATATATATATATATATATATATATACAGTTGAGCTCATAGGACTAGATAGTACAATCCCTCAGATTAATCAGCAGTTAGTGTTGAGTGGGGTGTGGGGGGTTAGGGGAAAAAGCTTCACTGGGGTCTTCAGGTGGGCACCCTCCTTCACTGGTGTTTCGTTGATAGGCCCACGACACCTCCGGAGGGCTCAACGGCGACATCTGGCGTCCCAGGTGTGCCCCCCTCTGCCTTTACCCCTAGATGTCATTTAGCAGCCCAGTTTGGGTCCTTTCTCTTGAACCATATCCATCTGCTACTTTGTTCAGCAGCATCCGACAGCGATTTGACAGCCCGCCGGAAGGCCTGACCTCTCAATCCCATTCCTTTGAGGAGCTTGGTTGTGGACGTAGCAACGAAGCCTCTGCACCCGACTTCAACTGGAAGCACTCGGGCACGCCAGCCGCGCTGCTCTGCCTCGGCTGCTATGTCCGCATACCTCAGTTGTTTGCGCTCATATGCTTCACCAACTGCTGCTTCCCATGGTACAGTTAGTTCAACAATGAACACAGTCTTCTGGGAGGTTGACCACAAGACCAGGTCCGGCCTGAAGCTGGTTGTAATGATTTCAGGCGGGAAGATGAGTTTGTGGTCCAAGTCAACCTGCATTTTCCAGTCCCGGGCAGAGTCCAGAAGGGTTGCCTCCACTCTTGCAGATGGTTTTGGTGGGAGTTGTCCTGCTCTTACAAACTGAGTGGTGATTGAGTGACTAGGGATTGGGGGAGGGAGGGCCTTGTTGTTATTTCTCTTTTCCTCCAGGGTGATCGCCAGCTGTCTCAAGACCTGGTTGTGCCTCCAGGTGTAGCGGCCTTGAGACAAACTGATTTTGCAGCCAGTGAGGATGTGACGGAGTGTTGCAGGGGTTTGACAGAGTGCACAAGAAGGATCTTCTCCAAACCATTGGTTTAAGTTCTTGGGTGTGGGAAGAACATCGTAGGTGGCTCTGATGATGAAGCTGATTTGGCTCCCTTCCATTTCCCAAAGATCCTTCCATGTGAGCTTACGATGCTCCAGGTTTTCCCAGCTAGTCCACTGTCCCTGTTTGGACTGTGCCACTGCTGTTGCACATCTGTCTGCCTCCTCTTGTTGTCGAACCTGATCAACCACCAGCTTTCTCCTCTGGGCTGATGTTGCTTTGTGCCATGTGGGTCGACTAGCCCCAAGTCCAAACCCACCTCTTCCGTGCTGCACTTGTCCCACTATGTCTCCATGCCTGAGAGCAGATTTGGCTTGTTGTACGGCCTCAGATGGGATCCATTTCCTCCCGGTTGTCAGTCTGGGAGCAACCGCTCGGATCACCTCATCTTGAGACTCAGTCAGTGTCATGCTCAGCCTCACCTTGGTGCATTTAAACTCCTCCGTGAGGCTAAAGATGGGCAGTTCCAGGGCACCATGACCATATAGGCCGATGTTACTGAGGCACCGTGGAAGGCCAAGCCACTTCTTGATGTATGCACTGACTGTTCTCTCCAGCTTCTCGACTTTGGACATGGGGATCTCATAGACCGTTAGTGGCCACATCAAACGGGGGAGCAATCCAAACTGTAGGCACCACAGTTTCAACTTGCCAGGAAGTAAGGTCTTGTCAATGCGGGCAAGGCCTTTGATGGTTTCTTCCCTTAGCTGATTGCTCTGGTCCGAGTCTTTGAGACTTGCGTTGTACAATCGCCCTAGACTCTTGACTGGCAGCTCTGACACCAACGGAATGGGAGTATCCTCGATGTAGAACCTCTGGTCCGTGAGTTTCCCCTTGACGATAGATATGCTCCTGGACTTGCTGGGTTTAAACTTCATCCGTGCCCATGAAATGTTGGCATGAAGCTTTCCCAGCAGATGTTTAGTGCATGCAATGGTTGAGGTCAAGGTGGTCATGTCGTCCATGTAGGCACGGATGGGAGGTAGACGCTGTCCCCCTTTCAGACGTTCTCCACCCACAACCCATTTGGAAGCTCGAATTATCACTTCCATTGCCATGGTGAAGGCTAGAGGGGAGATGGTACATCCAGCCATTATTCCCACCTCCAGAGATTGCCATGATGTTGTGTATTCTGTTGTTTTGACACAGAATTGCAGATCACGGAAGTAGTTTTTCACGAGGTTTGTGATGGTATTTGGGATGTGGAAGAAGTTGAAGGCTGTCCAGATGAGAGAATGAGGGACGGATCCAAAAGCATTGGCTAGGTCTAGGAATAAGACGTGCAGGTCTCTTCCTTCCCTCTTGGCAGATTGGATTTGGTGCCATATCATGCTTGTATGCTCCAAGCAGCCTGAGAAACCAGGTATTCCAGCTTTCTGCACGGATGTATCAATCAAGCTGTTTTGCTTCAGGTACGTTGTCATCCTTTTAGCAACGATGCTAAAGAAGACCTTCCCTTCAACGTTTACCAGGTTGATCTGCCGGAATTGATCGATGTTTGAGGCATCTTTTTCCTTTGGGATTAACACTCCCCCAGCTCTGCGCCACACTTTTGGGATGGTTTGCTTCGTCCACATCACCTTCATCTGCCTCCACAGAAAGCGTAAGACATTTGGGGAATTTTTGTACAGCTGATATGGAACTCCATTTGGTCCTGGAGCTGAAGCTGCCCTTGATTTCCTAATTGCTTCCTCAACCTCGCTCCACCTTGGGGGACTGTCGTCCAGTTGGTGTTCTGGTTGAGGTATTGGTGGCATGTCTGATGGTATCTCTCTCTCTTCGAATCTTTGACTGTCTGTGTGAGTGGTTTTCAGGTGGTCTTCCAGTTCCCTCTTTGGCACCTTAAGTGATCCACTCTTTTCCTTTGTGAAGAGGCCTTTCACAAATCTGAAAGGGTCCTTGTAGAAGGATGTTCTCGCCCTTTCCTTCCTCTTGCGTCGAGTCCTGAGGTTTTCAGCTCTCCGCAATCTTCCCAGGTGTCCCTTCAGGTCTGTTTGCAGGAGGTCAATGCCCACTCTTTCCTCCAGTGAGGCTCTCTTCCATTCCTTCCTCAAAAACCTTCTCTCTTTGACCAGTCGTTCGATTTCCTTTTGCCTTCTGGACTTTGGAGGGGTTGTTGATGGCATGTCCTTTTTCCCTGTCATGCGTGTTCCGAATCTTTCTGCTCCATAGGAGTAGATCAGATCTCCCATCTTCTCTAGTTTCTTCTCCACCGTTCCTTTGATTCCGTCCAGGATCTTGATCAGGTCTGCATCGATTATTCCCCACTCTTTCTTGCTGCTGGACTTTGGCCACTTCACATGAGGTCTGTGGCCTTGCATGTTCTTCTCCAAAGCAGGTTGCAAGTGGCTTGGTTCCACAATCTCTGATGTAGTGCTTGAATTACTTTCAGCCTCTGGGGTATTGATGCTCGGTGGACTGTGGGTTAAATCCTGCCGCTGAGCTTCACTCGCCTGACTTGACCTTTCTCTCAAAAGATAGAGATCAATGCGAGGTCCAGGCTTCGTTTTCTTCAAGCACTTCATCCGCCCTTGATGTATTTTAAGGCCTCTGATGGATGTTATTTTGGACCAGCCACAGCTGCATACTTGGCGCTCTTGTCCTTCAGCTGATGTTACTTGTTCTGTGCTGATTATCTGTTTCGTCGTCGTGTTCAATCCAGGGTCATTTGCCGGGTGTTCAGCCGATGAGTCTTCTTCCGCCCCCGCTCTCGCAGACTCTAGGGGTATTTTTCTCTTTGGGCGTGTCGTAGCAATGAGGGGTGGCCTTTGTCTACTTATTAAGCGACAGAGCCTGCCATCATGGATAGCTAGTCCATGACAGCCCCGTCGGGGTCTTTCCCTCCTGTCAGCTGTCTTTCCAAGCTGTCACAAGGTCTTTCCCTAGTTGTCAGCTGCCCTTTCACAGCAGTCACTGGATTTCTCCAGTTTATCAGTTGAGCTCATAGGACTAGATAGTACAATCCCTCAGATTAATGTATATATATATATATATATATATATATATATGTATATATATATATATATATATATATATATATATGTATATATATATGTAGTGTACTCTATTCTATATGGTGAAATCCCTAAATTCCTTGCAATAGCTCAGGGGTCTCAGACACGCGGCCCGCGAGACGTTATTTTGCGGCCCCTACCTTAATTTGAAAGTTTAATGTTAGTGCGGCCGGTGAGTTTTAAATGAATGGCGCTTGACAGCGTTGTGTGCGGAGCTGAAGGAATCTACCATTCACGGTGTGGTATATGGCTCTCGACAATATTGAAGGCATGCCGTGATGGCACTGTCTTTAGTGTCTTCTAGAACCTGTCATCGCGCCGTCTTTTTCTCCATACAAACAGCGTGCCGGCCCGGTCACATGTTGACACAAGTGACCACAAGACATACTTGAGGAACAGCCATACAGGTCACACTGAGGGTAGTCATATAAACAACTTTAACACTGTTACAAATATTCGCCACACTGTGAACCCACACCAAACAAGAATGACAAACACATTTTGGGAGAACATCCGCACCGTAACACAACATAAACACAACATAAACACAACAGAACAAATCCCAAAATCCTTTGCAGCCCTAACTCTTCCGGGCTACAAATCCCCCCCCCCCAACCCCACCTCCCCCCATCTCCCGAATTCGGAGGTCTCAAGGTTGGCAAGTATGCATGGAGGTCACTTGCGTGATGCAAGCAGAGAAACATTTTGCCGCTTTTCCACGACACCCGCACACGCTCTTTCTCCCTCCCTCCCTCCCTGTCTCCCTCGCTCGCCCGCCTGCTCACTCCCGCCCCCGGCGCCGCTGTGGACAGTCCGGGCAGGGAAGACGAGCGTTCCGGTAGCTTCCAAAGCACTCCGTCAAAGGACCAAGCGACAATACAAAACTGTGGTGCACTGGACCCGAGCGCTGATACGCCGACAGAGAGTCGCTGGGCGAATTGGACGTGTAACACGTTAGTCGTGATGTTAGCCCGTTCGGGGCTAATTGTGCTACCGTAACTGTAAACTCCACGGCGGTTAGTGATGAACAAAGACAATTCCAGGAAAAGTGGGAGATGCAATATTTCTTTGTTGAGCACAGGGGCACCCTGACGTGTCTTATTTGCACAGAGAAAGTTGCAGTGCACAAGGAATACAACTTGAAACGTCATTATACAACTAGACATGCTGAGGAGTATGCAAAATACCAGGGAGATGAGAGAGTGAACCGGGTTGAAAATTTTAAAACCAGTCTACTGAGGCGACAAGATTTCTTCAAGAGGGCGATGCAGCAGTCAAAGCTAGCTATATGGTGAGTGAGATGGTTGCTAGAACGGGAAAGCCATTCAAAGAAGGTGAATTCATTAAAAAGTGCATGTTGGATTTTTTTTAAGAATTCTTTTCTTGCGGCCTAGCCTCACCCTGTTTCTGCATCCAGTGGCCCCCAGGTAAATTGAGTTTGAGACCCCTGCAGCTTGTTGAGAAATGTTGTTCTTAAACTGTTGGACAATTTGGTCACGCATTTGTTCACAAAGTGGTGACCCTCGCCCCATCCTTGTTTGTGAATGACTGAGCATTTCATGGAAGCAGCTTTTATACCCAATCATGGCACCCACCTGTTCCCAATCAGCCTGTTCACCTGTGGGATGTTCCAAATAAGTGTTTGATGAGCATTCCTCAACTTTCTCAGTCTTTTTTGCCACTTTTTTGAAACATGTTGCAGGCATCATGTTGCAGGCATCAGGGGCGGTATGGCGTAGTGGGTAGAGCGGCCGTGCCAGAAACCTGAGGGTTGCAGGTTCGCTCCCCGCCTCTTGACATCCAAATCGCTTCCGTTGTGTCCTTCACTTCACCCTTGCCCCCAGTGCCGCTCACACTGGTGAGTGAATGATGAATGAATGATAGGTGGTGGTCGGAGGGGCCGTAGATGTAGGTGCAAACTGGCAGCCTCGCTTCCGGCAGTCTACCCCAGGGCAGCTGTGGCTACAAATGTAGCTTACCACCACCAGGTGTGAATGAATGATGGGTTACCACTTCTCTGTGAGCGCTTTGAGTATCTAATAATAGAAAAGCGCGATATAAAATGTATTCCATTATTATCATTATCAAATTCCAAATGAGCTAATATTTGCAAAAAAATAACAAAGTTTACCAGTTCAAACATTAAGTATCTTGTCTTTGCAGTCTATTTAATTGAATATAGGTTGAAAAGGTTTAGCAAATCTTTCTATTCTATTTTTATTTACAATTTACACAACGTGCCAACTTCACTGGTTTTGGGTTTTGTAAATAACAAAATTATCGATATTTTGATTTGAGAATGGATGTTAAAGCTTAAAGATATTTAAGTATTGATCTGCACATCACTGGTGTACATCACACCTCATATGCACCTGGTATACCGGAGAATAAGAAGACATAGCAGGAGGGATGAGTGTTGCCAACTTAGTGACATTGTCACTACATTTATTTAAAAACTCCCAACATTCCCTGATCTACACGCATATTTGGGCAAAGAAAAACTTAAAAGACCCCAGCTGGGGAATAAGAAGAAACCTTGAGAAGGGACCGCAGATGTGGGGACGCCCCTCCTAGGGTGATCAGCTGCAATGGATGTCGAGTGGATGTAATTATTGAATTGTTAAATTAATAGATAATGTGGGAGTCCAGTCCATCGGGAAGCCAACAGATAGTCATAGGGGGTTCTTCTTCCCGGCTCAGCTACACAGAGACGTCCACCCTTTTTTCAGAAAAAGCAACTAGCCACAAATTTGCTCTTATTGGATAGTCGACACACTCACAGGCGGCTCCGTCTTGTTTGTGACATTAAAAAAACGTCCAGAAGGAAGCATCGAAAGGAAGTTTAATTTGTATTTTTAAGCGTATTGGTTTTGCTTTTCATGTTTTTTAATTGTAAATGGTTAATGATTTATACTTGTATAGCGCTTTTATACCTTCAAGGTACTCAAAGCACTTTGACACTATTTCCACATTCACCCATACACACACACATTCACACACTGATGGTGGGAGCTGCCATGCAAGGCCCTAACCACGATCCACCAGGAGCAAGGGTGAAGTGTCTTGTTCAAGGACACAACGGACGTGACGAGGTTGGTAGAAGGTGGGGATCGAACCAGGAACCTTCAGGTTGCTTGCACGGCCACTCTTCCAACTTCGCCGCGCCGTCCCCTTTTAGTCACTTTGTGTTTCTCCCACAACGTCGATTACATTACATGCACATGTGTCATGGCCAATTATGCAATTTGAACAACACAGTTAACCCCTCTCGAGCCCAACACCACAAAAAGACATTAAGACGATCCTATCCGTCAGGACCGTGGAAAAAAAAAGATTTAGTTTTGATTGATTGATTGAAACTTTTATTAGTAGATTGCACAGTTCAGTACATATTCCGTACAATTGACCACTAAATGGTAACACTCGAATACGTTTTTCAACTTGTTTAAGTCGGGGTCCACGTAAATCAATTCATGGTACAAATATATACTATCATCATAATACAGTCATCACACAAGTTAAAGGCCTACTGAAATGATTTTTTTTATTTAAACGGGGATAGCAGATCCATTCTATGTGTCATACTTGATCATTTCGCGATATTGCCGTATTTTTGCTGAAAGGATTTAGTAGAGAACAACGACAATAAAGGTCGCAACTTTTGGTCGCTGATAAAAAAAAAGCCTTGCCTATACCGGAAGTAGCGTGACGTCACCGGAGGAAGGACTCCTCACATT
Organism: Entelurus aequoreus; assembly: GCF_033978785.1. Classification (NCBI taxonomy): domain Eukaryota; kingdom Metazoa; phylum Chordata; class Actinopteri; order Syngnathiformes; family Syngnathidae; genus Entelurus; species Entelurus aequoreus. The sequence continues at coordinate 25,032,939 of NC_084745.1, forward strand.
TTCCTATTGTTTACAATGTAGCGAGAGAGATTCGGACCGAGAAAGCGACGATTACCCCATTAATTTGAGCGAGGATGAAAGATTTGTGGATGAGGAAAGTGAGAGTGAAGGACTAGAGAGGCAGTGCAGGACGTATCTTTTTTCGCTCTGACCGTAACTTAGGTACAAGGGTTCATTGGATTCCACACTTTCTCGTTTTTCTACTGTGGATCACGGATTTGTATTTTAAACCACCTCGGATACTATATCCTCTTGAAAATGAGAGTCGAGAACGCGAAATGGACATTCACAGTGACTTTTATCTCCACGACAATACATCGGCGAAGCTCCTTAGCTACTGAGCTAACGTGATAGCATCAGGCTCAAATGCAGATAGAAACAAAATAAATAAACCCCTGACTGGAAGGATAGACAGAAGATCAACAATACTATTAAACCATGGACATGTAAATACACGGTTAATAATTTCCAGCTTGGCGAAGCTTAACAATGCTGTTGCTAACGACGCCATTGAAGCTAATTTAGCTACGGGACGGCGGCGGCGGCGGGCATTGTAGCTTTCAACGACACCCCGGCCGCCATCAGAGTCGGCAAGAAACATATATTTCCCCAAAGTTACGTACGTGACATGCACATAGCGACACGCACGTACGGGCAAGCGATTAAATGTTTGGAAGCCAAAGCTGTACTCACGGTAGCGCGTCTGCTATCCACCTCAAAGTCCTCCTGGTTGTGTTGCTGTAGTCCGCCGCTAATACACCGATCGCACCTACAGCTTTCTTCTTTGCAGTCTCCATTGTTCATCAAACAAATTGCAAAAGATTCACCAACACAGATGTCCAGAATACTGTGGAATTTTGGGATGAAAACAGAGCTTTTTTGTATTGGATTCAATGGGTCTGAATACTTCCGTATCAACCATTGACGTCACGCGCATACGTCATCATATCTAGACGTTTGCAACCGGAAGTGTGGCGGGAAATTTAAAATTGCACTTTATAAGTTAACCCGGCCGTATTGGCATGTGTTGCAATGTTAAGATTTCATCATTGATATATAAACTATCAGACTGCGTGGTCGGTAGTAGTGGGTTTCAGTAGGCCTTTAATCATCAGAGTATATGCATTGAATTATTTACATTATTTACAATCCGGGGGGTGGGATGAGGAGGGTTTGGTTGATAACAGCACTTCAGTCATCAACAATTGCATCATCAGAGAAATGGGCATTGAAACAGTGTAGGTCTGACTTGGTAGGATATGTACAGCGAGCAGAGAACATAGTGAGTTCAGATAGCATAAGAACAAGTATATACATTAGAAATACATTTGATTATTTACATTTGGTTATTTACAATCCGGGGAGGTGGGATGTGGAGGGAGGAGGGTGTGTTCAGTCTTCATTGCCAACTTTGATGGGCTGTCTGGTGTCCTAACTGTAAAAGGTGATGTGATTGGATGGATGGCGGCACGCTGATAATGGAAGGGAAGAAGGATCGATGCAAATATCGATACAGTAAAGACAGAGGCAGCAGTGAGACACAGTGGGGCAGGTAACTTCTCCCCAAGAAGAGTTGTGTTAACTCTGATATGTGTGTGAGAAGAGTAAGAATGACATGCGCAATAATAATGACAATGTCTCTTGACGATAGGAAAGAAAGTCAAGAACTGTAAAGTATTGACGTTTTTGTTTTTTTCAACAAGAAAATGGAATCTTAACCTATTTTCCTGCTTCATGTCGTGTATTTTGGAGGCGAGAAAACGTGAAATATATCGTGGGTAATTTAAAAGTCACCAAGAGAAAATGATAGCTGTACTCCGTAGGGGTGTCCTTGCGGTAATGCAGCCTGATACATTGTTGGTCAATACTAAATTTTTTCTTTGCAGGAGTATTTATAGGAATGCAATCGTTCTCGAAGAGGGGCGCGTGTCAATGAAATCATTTTGCGTCTTGCTCAAGTGAAGCGCTTAAGGCAAGGCGGGCGCAGAGATTCATTAAAGCAAAGTTGGAGTCAAGAGGAGATTTACTTTGGTCTGCTGCCTGTGTATCAAATACAAATCAACATGCCTAACATTTAACTCTACAAACTCGTTTAATGTTTCCCCATTCATGTTTAAAGACTGTTTACGCACTGAAATTTGCAAGTGGAGTTTAAAAGTAGTTCCTTTGAAATGTGTTGACATCCTTGAAATAGCTTTGCACGTTAGAACTTCCTGTTTACCTCCAGGAATAAACAGTTCCCCCTATTGAAATGTATTTATCTGGAACGACATGCCTCATGTGCTACCGTCTCCTTTTCAGAAATCACCTCTTTCGGCTCAATCTGGAGGATTTGACACTGATCCAGGTGAGTACAAACTTTTTCACTGCAGTCAAATGTCTGCTTGTGCGCGCTCTTTTATTGCGGATTCAGCATCCGAAGCGCCTCCTGCCTCCCTCAAACACTTTGCATGCAAAATGAAGTTTGCTGCCAGCCCACATAACTTAAAGCTGTCACGGTTTTTTTTTCAAATGGCTTTGCATTTCACACGTCACAGTGCCTTCCCATCTGCTGGAGTGACAGCTGGATCGGCTGTCAGTACTATTGGTTGACATGCAAGGGAGGGAATGAGTTGTGACTGATAATACCCACCATGTATAAATCCAATGTGGCATATATTCTACAGATAGACTTTGTGCTCTGGAATTTCTTTAATTTTGCATTACTATTTTCATTAAACTCTTTTGCTGAAAAAAGTCTGTTAGCTGCAGGGTTCCAGCTAAGACGGTCTATGGTGACTAAAATATGATTGGTATGGTAGGGTTTATTTGTTTCAGACATGCCTTGATATGTTACGTGATTACATTTGCACGATTCAACATGACCTAAAAGGAGTTGGGGAAAAGCACAGCTTATTGATATTGTATAGACCAGGGGAGCTCACACTTTTTCTGCAGGCGAGCTACTTTTCAATTGATGAAGTTGCGGGGATCTACCTCATTCATATATATAATGTATATTTACTTATTTATGAAATATATGTTTTTGTTAACAAGTTAAAGGTGATTAATGATAATGCAAGCATGTTTAACACGTGTAGTTAATATTGTTAATAAATTAAAGGTGTTTAATGATAATACAAGAATGTTTAATACATATAGTTAATATTGTTAACACGTTAAAGGTGTTTAATGATAATACAAGCATGTTTAACACATATAGTTAATATTGTTAACAAGTTAAAGGTGTTTAAAGATAATACAAGCATGTTTAACACATATAGTTAATATTGTTAATAAGTTAAAGGCGTTTAAAGATAATACAAGCATGTTTAACACATATAGTTAATATTGTTAACAAGTTAAAGGTGTTTAAAGATAATACAAGCATGTTTAACACATATAGTTAATATTGTTAACAAGTTAAAGGTGTTTAATGATAATACAAGCATGTTTAACACATATAGATTCCTTTCTTTAATGAAGACAAGAATATAAGTTGGTGTATTACCTGATTCTGATGACTTGCATTGATAGGAATCAGACAGTAGAGCTGATAGCGTCCGCATTTTCAAATGGAGGAGAAAAAAAGTCCTCCTTTCTGTCCAACACCAAAGTGGTTGGTTTTTGGCATCTTATTTGTCCAGCTTCCGTACTCCTTTGTATACACTTTACAAGAAATACATTGGCGGCAAACTCCGTAGCTTGCTAGCTTGTGCACGCCAGCTTTCTGTGACTCTTATATTGTTAGCGCAGGCAGGATGAAGCAGCGCTTGTATTGTGCAACTGTGCAGTCGGTCTTTGGAGTTTTGACGACAGGTACGGCGCCAGAGTCTGTTGAAATAAAAAGTGTTTCTCGCCTTCCTGTCTGTAATTTTTTCTTAATAATGAGCTGGCAGCAGCCAGCGTCATCTCAGAAGACCCTCGGGTTCCGTGAATGTCAATCAAGTGACGAAAGTGACGTCACAGTGAAGATTTATGATCGCTCATTTTTAGGACTATTTTTTTAATGCCTGGCTGGCGATCGACTGACACACCCTCCGCGATCGACCGGTAGCTCGTGATCAACGTAATGAGCACCCCTGGTATAGACAGTAGGGATGTGAGGTCTGGGTAGGCAGGTGAGCTAGTATTTATAGTCCAATTATCAAGAATAATGATGTCACACATCAAAAACTTTAAACAGGCTGTAGATTCTACAGTGTACAAACCACACATTCCTGGTGAAAAAATGTCTCTGCAAACATTATTTAGGCTACATTATGACAAGCAGACCAGCCAGTAACCACAATCTCATCCACTTTGTTTTCAACAATAACAAGCAAGAACAAGAAGCTACGTGATACTCAGAAGCTTCATGCTCGGTTTGTAGGAAAATTTTGTGATTTTTCCTAAAATAAATTTTTAAAAAAACAACGATTGTAATCATACAGAAAATACTTGTATAACACAGTTTGATGGGTCAGTTCAGAGACCCATTTAGTTCACATTAAAAATCCAAATAAAACAATCGGATACCACATGAAATTGTAATTATGCATTGTGAATGTAGCATAGCCTTAAAGCAGGGGTGTCAAACTCATTTTAGCTCAAGGGCCACATGGAGGAAAACCTATTTCCAAATGGTAAAATCATGGCAAGATAACTTTAAAAAAAGACAACTCCAGGTTGTTTTCTTTGTTTTACTTTGGCCAAAAATAGAACAAGCACATTCTGAAAACATACAAATCACAAATAATCCTCTGGACAAAACACTTCAACTTTGTTGAAAATTCTGAGGAAATTGGTGCAGCTTCAAAAACACAATGAGCTTAGACTTCGTCTCAGTGTATCTACAAAGCCAGCATTCAACTTTAATAAGTCAGTCTTTCTGGGATTGAACAAAAAACACAACATGTAAACTCTTCTAGGTATTAAACACCTCCTTTGTCATGTCCACGTATCAATCCAGTGTTAACTCAACAAACCGTAAGAAACGGAGGTAAAAACTATTCAAAAGGGTTAAGTTGTCTTGTTTTTGACAGAGACATTATGGGGGAGTAAGGGTGCCAAATGACGATGTGTTCGAAGCAGAAGACATAAAACGGCAGGTTTTATGTTTCATTTGGGTCGAGGGAGAGGAGCCGCGGCCACGCTTTACTTTGTACCTCTTGCTATTCCTAACAGAATTGCTATTGTGACATCCAGTGGACACATTTAGAACAGCAGTTTCTTTCATTAAAAAAAAAAATGCAGCTCTATTTTAATACTTGGCAAACTCATCACGTGGGTAAAACCTGTTTGCTGGCCTGACATGCCGTAGGTTTGACACCCCTGCCTTAGATCATTAAAATGTCATCCCTTGTCTTGGATTTTTCGCAACTTTGTGGGTAAAGTTGAAGATCTAAGGAGCATTTTGGACCAAGGAAGGTCTTTCCAACAACATGGCGTCAGCAGAATGACTTCCTCTATGCCCTATTTAGTTCGTGTTTTGTTACCTCTGCACCTGTGCAATCCCACTGTCAATGATCTTTCTCTCTGGCACTCATCGAGTGTGGACGCTCCCCTTCCCTCTCCCTTATCTCTCCTGCTTGCTTCTTTGTCTTGTCTTAACTTTCTTGTTGCCTCTTTTTGCACTGCTCTCCAAATCTAAACATTGGAACTATTTAACTGGCCTCAACGAAATTGACAAGATCTTGGTTTTGAGGGAACCTGCTGTCGTGACGAAGCGGTTGTTGCTGGACACGCGAGAAGAAGGAGTGCTGCGTGTCTGGCGACCCTTTTCGTCGAGGACGTGAAGATATCTACCTATTCGGAATTATGACAACAGGACATCTGCTGATTGGAGTAAGCGTTGCTCTGGTTTGTCCAAAAATTGGAAGTTGCTGGCAGTCTCAAAGTACCCCAAATCTGCCACGATTGATTGGAGGATGCGAGAAGAACTGTGGACACTCTTGGATAACATCGGACTGTCTGCCTCGCAGGATTTTTTAGTACCAGTCATAGACAATTTAGAGTGGAAAGCAAATTTTCATTTTCACTCGCATACAAAACATTCTAACTTGGATTGTTTCCCTGGCTTCGAGACTCTCCCGAAGGACAGTGCGGCGAAGACACAACAAACTCCCTTCTTGTCTCTCACGGACACACACCTGTTGTTGTTGACTTTGGACTTATCGGCTACACAAGAATCAAGGCCGCGGAACAGAGACACACTGTAGGCTTACATACAAACAACATGCATCCACAAAAATATACGCCACACATACACCCCCCAACCCCCCAAACCAAACACCCTCGACGCAAATCCCATAGGGGTGATGGAAGGATGGTCAGCGCAGAGAGCTGCGGCCTACCACCACTACTCCGCCCCTTCCCTGTGTTGCTAGATATCTCGAGATGTACGTTGTAATATGTATATGTGCTTTGCTATGGAGGTTTTTTCCCACTCCAGACTGGGCCCCCTTAGGAGCCCAGTCTAGATTGTATTTTTTTACTCATCCTTCCCCAGCGTTTTACCTTTTTCCCCATCTTTTACGGGGCGCCTTGTGGCGACCCATCAGCGTTCCTGTTCTGTAACCCTGTACACTGTTTAGTTGTCTAATCTTAAACGGGTTTGTGCTGAAAACAACGTTTCGTTGTACTTGTGCAATGACAATAAAGACCTATCTATCTATCTATCCATCTATCTATCTATCTATCTATCTATCTATCTATCTATCTATCTATCTATCTATCTATCTATCTATCTATCTATCTATCTATCTATCTATCTATCTATCTTCATGGAATTCAATTGTTGTTGTTGTTGTTTACAGTAGATATTCGCTATTCACTGGGTTTATGTTCTCTGCCCATCCGCTATAAGCAAAAACATGCCTATAAAGCATCAAGGGTTGGAATTGGGGATTTAATCACCAAAATGATTCCCAAGCATTGAAGGACTGCTGCTGCTCACTGCTCCCCTCACCTCCCAGGGGGTTGAACAAGGGCATGGGTCAAATGCAGAGGGCAATTTCACCACAACAAGTGTGTGTGTGTGTGTGTGTGTGTGTGTGTGTGTGTGTGTGTGTGTGTGTGTGTGTGTGTGTGTGTGTGTGTGTGTGTGTGTGTGTGTGTGTGTGTGTGTGTGTGTGTGTGTGACTATCAGTGGTACTTTTAAAAATATATATTTGATACACGGCTCACTCCTCCCCTTCCAAACCTCCCTGTGAGCTCGATTTGGCTACGAAGCTAACAAGCTAAATGCTTAAAATACACAACAGGCTTAAGCCCCTAATATTCCTCAAACACATGAAACCCATTTTAAGTACTGTATAGGTACTCACAAATTAAAGCGGACCCTTTTTAGTGAGACGAGCCATCTCTTAATAAAAGAGTTGGCTATCCTATCACTTCTCGTTTAATACGCAATCCATTCCATTTATGATGATACAGTCTTTTATTATGTTAGTCTCTGTTATGCTCGTTTTTACAGGCATGAAATCCAATTCAACGCCCACACAGATAGAGGCACATAAGAGTGAGCGAGCTGTGCAGTCGCAGTCGGCGGCTTAGTGTCTTGCCAAAGGGCGCCTGGCAGTGTTTAGGAACAAAACTGGCATCTCTCCAGCAACCAGTAGCTGTTCCCCTGCAGGTGGCTGTCTTTTTTTTTTTTTTTTTACAGGCACATATCCTCTATGGCCCCCTGCAGAGCTAAACCTTTGAGGTCGTGCAGAGTTAGCATACAAACATTGACACATCCGCGTTTATTTGTTGATGGTATCAGCAAGATGTCTTTGATGGGTAGACAGGCCCTGATGTTTGCCATTTATACCTCGGGAGAGATGGAGGAAGAGTGGAAAACAAGGCAACAGGGGAACGAGAATGGCCGAATGGAACAAAGACAAAGGAGCGAGAGCCATGTTGACACAAAGCTGCTTGGAAAGAAAATGAGAAAAAATGATGATGTGACATCAGAGGCCAAGTTTGTGTGAGGGAAGGAGGGATGTGCACTTCTTTTTTTAAGGCCTCCCTCATCATCTATCCTTCTTTAATCCTTCCAGCTCAGCGGGATTCGTCCAGAAGATTTTTGCCAATCCCATCAATCAATGCACCATTTCCCGACGTGTTCACCTGGTCAAATTAAAGTAGAAGATCTCCTCAAACTTTTGCCCAGCCTCTTGTCCCACCCTACCTACCGGCTTTTTTTTTGGTTTGGTTAAAGCTTAAAACTGCCTAATCTACTCTTTAAAATGACCCTCACCCTCATCCCTGCTTTGCATTTGACTGCAGCAGATTTTCCGAGTCGGGTAGAAGGCTGAGCACTGAATTTTAAAGAGCGCAGATGCTTCTCTGCCATTCAACACCTTCTCAAGTATTTGCTTTCCTTCTGTGGTTTCTATTCCGCCTCAAAACTGGAATAAATGCATTGAAATTTGGTTTTGTGTGGATGTTAGACACTGAATATTTTCCCCGCTTCACTACTGTTTTCATGCAGAGCTCATTGATCATAAGCAAATGATGGTCGTGCACAAGTTAAAGTTAAAATTAAAGTACCACTGATAGTCACACAGACACTAGTGGTGAAAATACTCTATATATATATATATATATATATATATATATATATATATATATATATATATATATATATATATATATATATATATATATATATATATATATATATATATATATATATATACTGCAAAAAGCAGCTCATTCATGCAGCTCTGTATCGATCAGAGAGTGGGCAGGTGTGCCTAATGTTGTGACCGATTGAATCTATATAAAGTTAAAAAGTCAAAAGTCCCAATGATAGTCACACACACACTAGGTGTGGTGAAATTAACCTCTGCATTTGACCCATCCTCTTGTTCCACCCCCTGGGAGGTGAGGGGAGCAATGAGCAGCAGCGGTGGCCGCGCTCGGGAATCATTTTGGTGATTTATTTCTAAATTTCAACCCTTGATGCTGAGTGCCAAGCAGGGAGGTAATGGGTCCCATTTTTATAGTCTTTGGTATGACTCTGCCGGGGTTTGAACTCACAACCTACCGATACAAATACCCTCATTGGCCACAAAAGTAGGTACACAGTCAACTAATGCCATACTTGCCAACCCTCCCGGTATTCAGCGCCTCTCCCGATAACCTCCCGGCAGAAATGTTCTCCCGACAAACTCCCGGTATTCAGCCGGAGCTGGAGGCCACGCCCCCTCCAGCTCAATGTGGACCTGAGTGGGGACAGCCTTTTCTCACGTCCGCTTTCCCACAATATAAACAGCTTGCCTGCCCAATGACGTCATAACATCTACGGCTTTTAGAGAGTAGAGTGCACAACTGCGCACACAACAAGGAGACGAAGCAGAAGAAAGAGGAAGTTACAGACATGGCGGCGCCGTCGACGAGCAAGATGAAGAAATACGCTTGCAAGTTCCAAAACGAATGGAAACAAGAATTTCAGTTCATCCAGGACAGTTCGAAGGGGAAGGGGTATGTTGCCTGTACATGTTGTAGAACAGACTTCTCCATTAAACACGGTGGCCGAAATGATATACTCATTCATGAACGGAGAAGTAAACAGGACAATGCTGCCATCTACTGGATAGCCTCCGAAACACTGAAATTCAAGTATTTATTTTATTTATATGTATAATAAAAGAAATATATATATATATATATATATATATATATATATATATATATATATATATATATATATATATATATATATATATATATATATATATATATATATATATATATATATATAGCTAGAATTCACTGAAAGTCAAATATTTCATACATATATATGTATGTATATATATATATATATATATATATATATATATATATATATATATATATATATATATATAGATAGATAGATAGATAGATAGATAGATAGATAGATAGATAGATAGATAGATAGATAGATAGATAGATAGATAGATAGATAGATAGATAGATAGATAGATGTATGTATGTATGTATATACATATACAGTATATATATATATATATATATATATATATATATATATATATATATATATATATATATATGTATATATATATATATGTATGAAATACTTGAATTGGTGAATTCTAGCTGTAAATATACTCTCCTCTTAACCACTCCCCCAACCACGCCCCCCACCCCCGACCACCTCCCGATATCGGAGGTCTCAAGGTTGGCAAGTATGACTAATGCCATCTAGTGCATGTTGAGTAAACCTCACTTTCCAACACTTTAAGAGCTGTGCTGGACAATTGGCTTAATGTCTAGCATTTAACTTTAATTTGTGGCCACTTTTTCGGGCCCTTGGCTGGACTGAGCAGGTACACTCAAAACTGTTACTTTGGTGCCGTGACCCGGATGGGGTTTAGCTGGGGAAGTGTAACAGATGCCAGCCGTGAATAAGTACATTGGAAAACCTCACTCTATGATGCCTTAAGAATCTCACTGGACAATGAGCTGGCAGCACAGGCGTTCAGTCCATTGGCTAGCACTCTCAACTCTCAATTTGCGGAACCTGCTCAGTGGCCTTGTGGTTAGAGTGTCCGCCCTGAAACTGAAAGGTCGTGAGTTCAAACCCCGGCCGAGTCATACCAAAGACTATAAAAATGGGACCCATTACCTCCCTGCTTGGCACTCAAGGGTTGGAATTGGGGGTTAAATCACCAAAGGATTCCCGAGCACGGTCACCGCTGCTGCTCACTGCTCCCCTCACCTCCCAGGGGGTGAACATGGGGATGGGTCAAATGCAGACGATTATTTCACCACACCTAGTGTGTGTGATTATCGTTGGGACTTTAACTTTAACCTGGTTCCAACCCTGAACAGTGTTATGCATGCTTTGATGAGAGCGTCCTCTATTTTGACTGTCAGAGAGATTAAGACATTAGCACTAGTACATGGAAATTGATATCCGTATTTAGCAATACTAATTCTCTGTACTTCTGTTTTCTTCATGCTTCATATATGTTAATTTGTTTATTCAACACCAAGTTGTTAGCGCTGTCCAGTGGTTATACCTTGTTTTCTTACATTTCTTAGTCTCATTTGCAAGCATGCATTCATTTCAGTTTGCCCTAGTTGTGTTTCTGTAGTCAGGGAGTAGTCTTTGCCATTAAGTAGAATGTACCTGTCTTGTCTTTTATAGAGCCCTACAAAGTCTTTATATCAATCAGTCAATCAAAGTTTACTTATATAGCCCTAAATCACAAGTGTCTCAAAGGGCTGCACAAGCCACAACGACATCCTCGGCTCAGATCCCACATCAAGGCAAGAAAAAACTCAACCTAATGGGATGACAATGAGAAACTTTGGAGGGGACCGCAGATGATTTTATACATAAGTAGTAAAACCTTAAAGTCACATCTTAAGTGCACAGGAAGCCAGTGCAGGTAAGCCAGTATAGGCGTAATATGATCAAACTTTCTTGTTCTTGTCAAAAATCTAGCAGCCGCATTTTGTACCAACTGTAATCTTTTAATGCTAGACATAGGGCGACCCGAAAATAATATGTTACAGTAATCGAGACGAGACGTAACGAACGCATGAATAATGATCTCAGCGTCGCTAGTGGACAAAATGGAACGAATTTTAGCGATATTACGGAGATGAAAGAAGGCCGTTTTAGTAACACTCTTAATGTGTGACTC